>NC_037669.1:90064719-90097219 GCF_003255815.1 Theropithecus gelada
CAGGCCGGGCGCGGTGGCTCAAGCCTGTAATCCCAGCACTTTGGGAGGCCGAGACGGGCGGATCACGAGGTCAGGAGATCGAGACCATCCTGGCTAACACAGTGAAACCCCGTCTCTACTAAAAATACAAAAAACTAGCCGGGCGAGGTGGCGGGCGCCTGTAGTCCGAGCTACTCCGGAGGCTGAGGCAGGAGAATGGCGCAAACCCGGGAGGCGGAGCTTGCAGTGAGCTGAGATCCGGCCACTGCACTCCAGCCCGGGCTACAGAGCAAGACTCCGTCTCAAAAAAAAAAAAAAAAAAAAAAAAAAAAAAAAAAAATTAGCCAGGCATGGTGGTGCATGCCTGTAGTCCCAGCTACTTGGGAGCAGGGAGTATAGCTTGAGGCCAGGAGGTCAAGGCTGCAGTGAACCTCATGCTTGTGCCACTGCACTCCAGCCTGGGTGACAGAGTAAGACCCTGTCTCAAAAAAAATAATAATAATATAAATAAAATCCAAATTCCCAGAACCACCCCCAAGCTTCTCTTCTGTTGAGAACATGGCCTGCGCACAGGAATTCCGAGGGGATGCTGGAGCCTTGGGCGGGCTGCTGCCTCCTGGGCTGCCCAGGTGGGCTGGGTAAACCCTGGGGTTACCTGGGCTAGGGAGAGGAACCAAGAAGGAGCTGCTGCCTGCCTCTGGAGAAATAAGAACAAACCCAAGGCAATCTTGTGCCTCCTGCCTTCTCTCAAGAGGCTGGCTTGGCCTGCTTTTCCAGGAGGCTGTGAACTGATGGATGAAAGGGAGGAGGAGGCATTCCTGCCTGGGCTCCTTCAGTCCAAGGGCAAGTCAGTACCTTGGATAGGGGCTCCCACAGCCCAACTGCCCCATCACAGGTAGGAAGACTGAGACCAGAAGGAGCTTACACACACCCAAGCTGCTAGGCCCAACCCTGGGAGGGGGAGATTGGCCCAGGTTTGCCCCTTCAAGATCCTGCCTCCCCACGAGACTAGGTCAACCCAGGTTAACAAATTCCAGGATCCTGACTGCCCATGGCATAAAAACCATCCTGGCAGTGCTAAAACCCTTGGAATGGCAGCTGGAAAGGGAACCACTAAGGCTGGATTTAGGCTGGGGGTATGTTGTGTTGAGCCCCTGTCAACCTCAATAGGGAAGGCAGGTTCAAGAAACTGAAGAACCCGGTGGCTTATGCCTGTAATCCCAGCACTCTGGGAGGCCGAGGCGGCTGGATCTCCTGAGGTCAGGAGTTCAAGACCAACCTGGCCAACATGATGAAACCCTGTCTCTATTAAAGTACAAAAAATTAGCCAGGTGTGGTGGCAGGCACCTGTAATCCCAGCTACTCAGGAGGCTGAGGCAGGAGAATCACTTGAACCCAGGAGGCGGAGGTTGCAGTGAGCCAAGATCATGCTACTGCACTCCAGCCTGGGCAACAAGAGAGAAACTCCACCTCAAAAAAAAAAAAAAAAAAAAAAAAAGAGCCAAAGAAGAGACTCAGAGCCAGCAAATCAGACATGAGGAGGCTGGATACTGTGGCTCGTGCCTTTAATCCCAGCACTTTAGGAGGCCAAGGTGGGCGGATCACCTGAGGACAGGAGTTTGAGACCAGTCTGGCCAAAATAGTAAAACCCCCGTCTCTACTAAAAATACAAAGATCAGGCCGGGCATGGTGGCTCAAGCCTGTAATCCCAGCACTTTGGGAGGCCAAGATGGGCGGATCACGAGGTCAGGAGATCGAGACCATCCTGGCTAACACAGTGAAACCCCGTCTCTACTAAAAAATACAAAAACCTAGCCGGGTGAGGTGGCGGGCGCCTGTAGTCCCAGCTACTCGGGAGGCTGAGGCAGGAGAATGGCGTAAACCTGGGAGGCGGAGCTTGCAGTGAGCTGAGATCCGGCCACTGCACTCCAGCCTGGGTGACAGAGCGAGACTCCGTCTCAAAAAAAAAAACCAAAAAAACAAAAAAACAAAGATCAGCTGGGCGTGGTGGCGGGCGCCTATAATTCCAGCTTCTCTGGAGGCTGAGGCAGGAGAATTGCTTGAACCTGGGAGGCAGAGGTTGCAGTGAGCCGAGATCGCGCCACTACACTCCAGCCTGAGCAACAGAGTCAGACTATGTCTCAAAGAAAAAAAAAAAAGACATGAGGTTTGACTGGAGACTTACATATGGGGGGAAAGTCCAGTGGCAGTGGGCTGGACAGGAGAACTGCAGCTGCTTTTGAACAGCATGTGGTTTATAGAGCATTTTCACTCAGCACCCCTTCCCCATGACCTCCACCTGGAAACCTTCAATTAACCTAAAATTTAGGCTTCAATCCCCTGTATGGCCTTGTACCACAGGCCAGGATGGGGGCTCATATGTTCCTCATAGATAAGGAATGAATCTCTGGGTTGGCCACTCCCTCATTCCCTAGCTCAGAACAGGCATTCAGGTGCCTCTCCATACAGGGTCATTCTCTGGGTATGCTTAAGCTATTGCTATCAGGTACGTTTACCGTACAAGGTAGGGGGGTGGTCCTGATCCCAGGAGGGAGTGGGGGCTTGGTGTACCCAGACTATGCCTCTTGCTCACACATGCATGGGCACACACACACAGAGACCTTAAGGAAATGGAGAGTGCCCATGCGGGCCAGGTGTGGTGGCTCACACCTGTAATCCCAGCACTTTGGGAGGCCAAGGCAGGCAGATCACCTGAGGTCAGGAGTTCGAGACCAGCCTGGCCAACATGGTGAAACCCTGTCTCTACTAAAATTAGCTGGATGTGGTGGTGCACTCCTGTAATGTCAGCTACTCAGGAGGCTGAGGCAGGAGATCACTTGAACCTAGGAGGTGGGGGTTGCAGGGAACCAAGATCACACCACTGTACTCCAGCCTGGGCAACAAAAGGAAAGTCCATCTCAAAAAACAAAAGACAAACAAACAAAAAAGAAAGTGCCCATATTCTCTGGAACTGGGGCCCTCCAGCCTCCATGGACTACTTGCCCCAAGGAGGCCGAGATCCCTGTCCAGAGCAGGGACTCTTAAGCTGCCCCCAGGCCAGGCTGGCCTGGAGCCGGTGTGGATCTCCACCTTTACCCTCTCTCCCACCAGGACCATGCTACGTGGGGTGCAGCCCCTGCAGCCCCCGAGTCTACAAATGGTGCCCTATAGTAGCCCGGGCTTATATCCAAACACACAGGAGCACCTGGAACCTCAAGCAAGAGGTTCCCCAGAGCTGAGGATGCACCCGTGCTGGCTCTGCCCTGCACCAAATGGACCTGAAGGTTCTCTTGGAGAGCTTGGACAGGCAGCCCCCAGGCTACTTAAGCCAGAGGGTGAGGGAGGTAGAGCCTCCTCCCTGGGCCTCCTTTAGGCTACCCCTGCTCCTCATCTCCAGCCATGAGCCCTGCTTGGCAGAGCTGGGCTGGACGCCTTGTGAGGAGTGAGGACTTCACCCTGTGGGCAGATTTGGAATCCATGAGTGTCCCCATGCATCACCTGGACCTCAACTCCTGGTCCAGGAATGGCCAGAGGCTTGCTGGGTTCACCATCCATGACATTCCCCTTTTGGTTTGCTATGGGCTGCTTTGAAAGCCCTAAGGACTGTTGCTATGTGTGTCACCCACCCCACATTGGGTTCAGCAGTTACCCACACTTCAGCAGGAATTCAGTGTGTCCTAAGGGCAGCATACACCCATGCCCCTAACACAAGACCTAACTATGCCCTGGGTGTCTTATTTATCATATTCCCATACAATTTTCACTCACGCCCTGAGTATATCGTATTTCTTTTTTCTTTTTTCCCAAGATGGAGTTTTGCTCTTTTTGCCCAGGCTGGAGTGCAATGGTGCAATCTAGGCTCACTGCAACCTCTGCCTCCCAGGTTCAATCGATTCTCCTGCTTCAGCCTCCTGAGTAGCTGAAATTACAAACATGTGCCACCACACCTAGCTAATTTTTTGTATTTTTAGTAGAGATGAGATTTCACCATATTGGCCAGGCTGGTCTCGAACTCCTGACCTTGGCCTCCCAAAGTGCTGGGATTACAGGCATGAGCCACTGCACGTAGCCTAGCGTATCGTATTTCATCACGTTCTAGATGCCATGTATACATCCACGACCCAAGGGCAATATTATGTCTTGAGAGCACCAGTGTTTACTCACATTCCACTGGCCTAGAGCTTGGGAGACATACATGTATCCTTCCCTTGATGTCTGTTTACCCCACGCTGGCTACTTTCTTCCCTCACATTTAGAGTATTCCTTGGGTACAATTCTCAGCCGTGAGCACTGCGGGACAGGGTTTGCCCACATTCAGGGATGCCGAGTGCAGGACCTGCCTGCCCTTGGGCACAGTATTTATTTCTACTTTGGTCTCTCTTTTTCCCCACGTGACAATATTACGAGGTGACCCTGCCCTGGCTTGGGAGCAAACCTCATGAAGGTCCGGGATGTGCCCAGCACTGGGGCACAGAGCCTACTAATGCTCAGGCCTGCTGAGGACGGTGTCACCCTCCCTGCAGCGGCACTCGGCCTGCTCAGGGAGTGCCCAGACCCTTCTGCTGTTGGTTCTGGTACCTAGAGAGGGAGATATTTGGGGGATAAAGGGAGAGGAAGGTGGGCCAGCCCATGGGAACCTGTCCTAGGCTGGGGACAGGAGAGCTCTGGAGCCTATGTCAAGGAGGCTGGAGTACCTCAGTACCTCAGAGGGGTACTGAGGTGGCCCTCCTGCCAGCCCTGCTCCAGACCCACTGGTCAGGGTAGTCTTGGTTTGGGAGCTTCCTGAAGTCACCAAGACCTGGAGAAAGTCAGAAGCCAGGGTGGCAACAAGTACAGAAGGCCAGCCGGCCTTGTCCCAACAGACCCAGTCGTGCAGTGGGGACAGGCAGCATCGAAACAGGCTGGGCGAGGGGCGGGGGGGAGCCACCTTGGCCAGGGTGGCACCTTGGAGGCAGTCCCCTCAGGAGCCCCAGCTCCTGAGCCCTGTCCCATCCTGGCCCCCTCCCAGGTAGAGCCCAGGAGACCTATATATTCAGGCCTCCCCCTACCCCAGCCCTGAGACTCAGCCTGTCCCCGGAAGCTCAAGTCCTGACTCTGTCTTCTGTTCCCAGGACAAAGGTTTGGGCTGGGCCCTGGCCTATCCTACTTATCTCATCATAAATATTTATCAGACTCCAGGGGCCAGGCCTGCAGCTGGCTTGGTGGTGGGGGTGGGGGTGGGGGCAGATGCTGCTGAAGGATCTCAAAGCCCATCCCTAATGAGGGGACTGTGAGGGGAGAGTGCCACCTGGGCCTTGGGATCCTTGGGGAGGGAGGACAGATGGACAGCGGGACAGAATCAGAGGGAGCCTCAGGGACTTGGGCATAATCCAGGGAGCCAACCTCCCCATGCATCCCAGGAATGTGGGGGAGGAGTCCGAAGAGGCCAAGGCTCTGGGAGACAGGTGGGCTTCTCCCTGGACTGTCCTCCCATAGGACATCCTCGAGAGCCGTGCTCCCCACCCTCATCCTTTCCCCAGATGGTGCCTGCACTCTCTGCTCCCCCTACATCGCCCGCCCAGAGCTGCGCTCCTGCAGATGGGCTGTCTGTTCCTGCAGACCTGTGTCCACGAGAAGCCGTGCCCCATACGGCCCGCTCCCCTCTTCCCACCATCCCTTCTGACCCCACACCTTCCTCCCAGAACTGTGCTGCCCACTACTCTGCATCCCTTAGAGCTGTGCTCCCCACACACCCAGGAGCCCCCTTCACCCTGTGTGAGCCCCTTTCCTTGACGAATGGGACTCTTGATCACAGGTGCTGGAAGTCCCTGGGGTGAGCAGAGCAGACCCCTCATGGGCCCCTGTCGGCGCCTGGGTTCTAGCTCTCCTGTTAGCCGCGCCGCAGCACCCCCTCATCGGCATGCTGGGGGACCCACAGGTGGAATCAAAGCTCTGCTCAGAGCTGAGCTGCACAGCAGGAATCTGGTAGCCTTTGTCTCCCCAGTCCTGGGGGAGTAGGGGAACTAGGGGCAAAGAGGGCGCATTTTGGGATCTAGGGCCTCCTCCTCACTACCACAGGCAAGCGCAGCTGCAGATAAGGGGGGACGCCTGAGCTAATGAATACCCCCAGTAGATAATGAGGGGCTGTGGGGGAAGGGATGGCCTGAGGCGCAGCCTTGGGGCGAAGGCTGCCTCCCAAAGCCCAGAGCGCTCATTAGTGGAAGCCTGGGGGAGAGGCAGCTAAGTGGGTCAGTATCCCTCCCCCAGCCACCTGACCAGTATGGGTGGAAGGATTGCCAGCCCATTGTCCCCCAGTGAAGTCAGTCACATTCTGAATCCCTTCTTCCTCCAACCTTCCTCCCCAAGCCTCTGCTCCCAACCCCCACAAACCCCTTGCCCCTTAAACCCCCTTCCCAAAGCCCCCTGTTCCTCAATCCCTCTTCTTGGGCCCTCAGCTCCCAACCGCCAAAACCTCCTGCCCCTCCAGCTCTCCTCCTGGAGCTCCTGCCTCCTAAGCTCCCTGTTTCTCCAACCCCCCTCCCTGAGTCCCCTGCCCCTCACAGAGCCCCTGCCTCCTCCCAGGGACCTCCCACTCTGAGCCCTTTTTTCCTCCCGGAGACCCCCTCTGTGCCCCCCTCCCCCTCTCTGCACACCCCCCGCCGCAGGTGCTGGCCTTTGAGCCAGCCTCCCCAAGGCACCCTCCAGACTGAGCCACACCTGGGAGAAATTGAAATCTTAGACTCTTCCCTACCCCCACCAATGAAGCAGACATCCCTGTCCTGGCCACGAGGCAGCAGAATGCGGCTGCAGCTTTGCTGGGCCAGGCTGGGGGCTGTGCCAGAACAAGCATCCAGATGTGGGGAGGACACAGTGGCAGGGCGGAGGGCGGGCATGCGGCAGCTCGGGCCAGGCTCTTCCACCCTCATCCCCTGCAGCCAGCAGCCCTGGGCATCCACTCTGGGGTCTCAAACTCCCCCTTCTTGTCCCATAGTCATGAAGATGAGCATCCTGGCAGATCTGTTTCAGGAGTGTAGTGGGCAAGCGCCGGGGGAGGGGATCTCAGAGGCTGGGCCTTCTCTGTGTAGGGTGGTCCAGAGAGGCAGGTTCTGCCTGGGTCCCCCTTCAAAATCAGGGTACAGCCAGATGAGGACAAGATGCATAGTCTGTCAACTGTCCCCTCCAGCCCCATACTCCTGTCTTTGGCCACCTCCTCCTTGATCAAGGCCTTCCAGGGCTCCCCGTTTCCTGTCAGACCACCTTCCCCGAAGCTCTGAGGCACTTCCGGATCTGTCCAGCTGGTCCCAGGACAGGGGTAGAATATGGATGAGCCTCTGCCACCCTTGATGTTGTCAGGACACAGTTCTGGGAGGGGATGGGTGAATGTCCTGGTCTCCACCAATCTCTACCCCAGCCCCAGTCACCACAGGCTGACTAGTCTGGGTCTGGCTGCACAAGAGTTAATCTCAGGGTGTCCCCCACCACCACCACGTGTGCACAAATTCCAGGAACGCTTTCCATTAAGAACACTCTGAGCAGATTTCATTTCATTTACATTAATAAGAACCAGAAAAATCTGCAGGGTGGGGGTGGGGCCAGGGTTGGGCCGGGGCCGCGGCTGGGGCGGCTCGGGCACGTGTGCTGCTCACGGTTTGTCTGGTAGAGGCTAAGAGGCTCAGGTTGGGGGTCCTGGCCATAAGAGAGGCTCAGCCAAGCCCATGCAGATGTGCTGGGGGGAAGGTAGATCCATCCAGTCCTGGGGGATTCACGTCGGAGGGAAGAGGCAGAGCCCAGCTGCTTCTGGACACTCCTAGCCTAAGCAGGGTGGCATGCCCAGGTCCTAGGGCCTTCCAGGCGGAGAGGATGGCAGAGCTAAGTCTCGAGTGGAAGAGGATGCCAGCAAGTGGAAATGACTGGGTCGGGGACTGGGGCCTTGGGTTTGGATGAGATGGGTGTGGACCTCAGTCTCCCAGTTTGGGAAACAGGAGAGGCTGCTCCCTCTTCTTCCTGTCCTCACTGCAGGTATGGCTGCAGGTGTTAGAAGGGAAGCTACTGAACCTTGAGCTAGTCTTAGAGACCATGATGACCCTTTCTCAGTCTTCCCTTCCCCTCTCCAGCTCTGCTGGGGAGCTGAGCCTTGGCTGGCAGACTTAGACCTGTTCAGTAAGCTCAGAAGCCTGTTCTTGGTGGACACCCCCCAGATCCACCCACCTGACAAGGGGAAAGCCTCAGAATGACATTGTGTGCACAAGGGTGTGTCTATTGGGTGGCAGCTTGTGCTCTGCCATGCTGTGGCCCTGGGGGCTCCCTCTCCCTTCACAGAAGTCTGCCAGACCAGGTTTTCCTTCCTCAGGGGTAGCAAGAACATTTGATTCCTGACCCCTTGGGCAGGAGCCAGGCTGCACTTGCATACTTGCTCATTAATGTGCCTGGCCTGTGTGTGCTCTTCTATGTGCCAGTGGCTGGGTGGGGTTATGCACAAGTGTGCATGCTTCACACACCAACCAGGGAGGGGGTCTGCAGGATCTGGATGTAACGCCACCCCACATGTCAAGGGTGCTGGGGAAGCATGCACATTGCCTGCTGCAGCCGGATGCCTGAGGGCTGGACTGTGTTGTGTGTGGGTGTGTACACACAGCATGCTTATGAGTGCAGAGGGTGGCCCCTCAGCCCAGCCAAGGAGTTGGGGAGTAAGAGGAAGGAGAGGAAGCCCCAGCTCTGGTACCTCTCAGGATCTGGGATCAGCCCTGCCTTGCTCCAGGTCTTACAGATTGAAGCTGGGCGCCCTTAGGCGGTGGTGGGCTGTGCTGGGCCAGGGGGCCCTAGGCTGAACCCAACCCTGCAGGACAGGCTGGGCAGGGCTCCCACACCTGCACCTGACCCGGTTCCAGGCCCAAGCCAGGGGATGGTGGTGGGGGGAGGCTTAATTACATCCATGAATCATTCTCAAATAGCTCCTGTCCAGTCAGACTCAGGATGGTGATGCCCGCCCAGAGCTGAGAGCCAGGGGTTCCTGGAGCCTCCTGGAGCCTCTGTTGCACATAAAAGCAGCAGAGGGGCCGGGCAAGGTGGTACACGCCTGTAATCACTTTGGGAGGCTGAGGCGGGTGTATCACGAGGTCAGGAGATTGAGACCACGGTGAAACCGTCTCTACTAAAATACAAAAAATTAGCCGCACGTGGTGGTGTGCACCTATAGTCCCAGCTACTCGGGAGGCTGAGGCAGGAGAATGGCATGAACCAGGGAGGCGGAGCTTGCAGTGAGCCAAGATTGCACCACTGCACTATAGCCTGGGTGACAGGGGCTTTAAAAAAAAAAAAAAAAAAAAAAGCAGCAGAGGACGCGAGCAGGCACCCTAGCCCCTCCTCTCTTGGCCACCTGCCTTGGCCTATCTCAGCACCCATGGGCAGAGCAGAACCAACTCCTCTAGACCTGGCAGCTGCATCCCACCTTATCTTGCCCCTCAGCCTCCTCTAGCCCCCTTGTGGCTGCTGCAGACTCCTCCAGCTCCTCTTTCCAGCATCCTCTAGGCCTCACTTTTCCTCTGGTTGTCTTCTCCTGCCTCTCCCTGTCTGTCTCCTCTCTCCTCAGGGCACTGGGAGGCATCCCAAGGCCCAGCTCACTCCAGGGCTGGACCCCAACCTTGTACCTGCAAGCTGGGACCCAATTCTACAGCACCGGAGCAGTGATGGGGCAGCAGTTGCCAGCAGCAGCCCAGTCCAGCAATGGCTTTGAATCTCAGTTTCTTCTTTAAATGGGATGGCAGTGCGGCTTGGACTAAGCAGGATGGGAGGGCCCTGCCCCTGGCTCATGCCTTCTGCTGGAAAGTTCTTTCTGGCTGGGTGTGGGCCACCCCATAGGGTTCTCACCTTAACCCAAGTGCATGAGTCCACCTCCCTCTTGCCACCTTCTGGGAGGCTGGGATGAGGGACTACAGGCATCCCCTGCTTCCATCTGGGAGCCCTGGACAAGCTGGGCTCCAGCTCCCTGTGGGCTGTAGGGACAGAAGCTGAGGGCCTGATGCTCTAGCAACAGTGCTTCTGTGAGTCAATAAGCACGTGGTGGGGAAAGGGAGTATGAGGGGCAGAAATGCACTTTGTCGACCGCAGAAATTATTTACCTGGGTCAGAAAGAATTGCTAAGAGAGGGAAGTGCCTACTGTGCACAGGGTCAGCCTGGCTCTTGCCCCGTTGGATGCTGAGGGGACGAATTCCCCATCTAGTCAGTGGGGGTCTCTGGGGGTCAGAGACCCTCAGGAACTTGCAAGGCAGGCAGATGGCACCTGCCTGACTCCACAGAAAGTTTCAAGGCCGAAGTTCTAGCCAGGTCTCCTTGAGTCCCAGAAACGTGGGGAGAGACCCTGGGAACCTCCAGTACCTCAGGGCTTGGTGGGATAGCCCCTCCCTACCACGACCTACACCAGCAAGGCTGGAAAGATGATGGAGTGCTGCCACCTGGTGGCCGTCAACGGCACAGTACCCTCCTCCAGTGTCTGGCCTGGGGGCAATCTTCCCTCACACCCCACCTGTCCCTGAGGGCATTCATTCCTCCGGAATCAGGGTGGCTGGGCTCCCGGCACCCTTGAGACCCCCAGTCAGACTATGCATGCCTGGGGAGATTAGCTCAGGCCGGGGTGCTCATCTGGGCTTTGAAACTTGTTTGATGCACAGCCATGACAGCTGCTCCTGGATGGCCCTCAAAGCCTTGCACATTGTAGCAGCTGCCCCAGCCAAGGGCAGTCTGGACTTGGGAATCCTTGGAGGCTCCTTCTAGTTCAGTAAGAGCACCTTTCAAATTCAAGATTTGGGTTCCCCTGATTGAGAGGATTGCACTACTCTCACAGCACCCCAACATCACACAGGGCTGAGGAATGGTGGCCCTGTGGGCAGCACGCAGCACATTTAACTGGGCTTGGGATTGGAGTAAACCTTGATGGGCCTGTCAGGGGGATGCTTGGGATCCTAGTGCTTCCAAACCAGAAGGATCACCCAAATATGGTCTTCCAGGATACCTGGGCCCAAGATAACAGCCTGTCAAACCTCAAGGACTGGGGCCATCAATTTAGATGCAGGGTGAAGGCTGCAGTCACCTGGCTAGGTATGCTGGTAACAGGTAAGGCTAGAGGAGGGAGCCTCCATCTCTGAGGAGCTGGCTCAGGAACCCTCAGGAACGTTCACAGGAATCCTCAGCTTCATGTTCATAGGAAAGGCCATGCGAGTGTTGACAACAGATGCTGTGGGCCACAGCACACATGGGAGAGCCTTGAGCAGCTTCGAAAGGTAACTCTAGGCACCAGCAGTGTGGGACAGGTTCAAGTGCCCTTCTGGGCACTGGGAAGTCAATCTGAGGCCGCTAGAGGGCTGGCTCCTGTTAATGCCTGGCCGTGGCTCCCCTAGAGAAGACACTTCCACCCAGCCTTTGCTGAGCTGGGTGGATATAATTAAGAGCTTCTCAGATCCTGTTTTGGGTATGCTCACCTGGAAGTGCTTTCCGGACCGGATGTCAAAAGGGTCTAATTAGGGTACTCAGGACTGCTGCTCAAGTGTGAGAACACCAGCATCTCCCTGATGCCGCAAGGGCTCTGGAGGTGAGGCCAGTTTCTTATCCAACTTTGGTAGACTAGATCTGTGACACACTCTCCACCCCAGCTCTGGGAGCTTGGGCCCTCATGTGTGAGGTTCCCAAGCCTTCCTCTGCAGAAACCCAGGCTTGGGGCTTCTGCATTTGCCTCCACCTCTCCCTAGCCAGAGCTGTGATTAGGCTCAGCTTCTCCAAGGCACTAACCTACAGGCCAGGTTAAGGACCTCCTGAATATTTTCTATTTCTTAAGGCCCTGCCTGAAAAGAGGAAAACGTGACCATCCACAAAAGCAAGTCTAGCTTCAAAAGCAAACCGCAGAGAAAAGGCCACCCTAACTGCATGCCCAATCTGTGGAGCTAAAGCACTCAGTTTGGCCAGATGGGCAATGTGAGCACCCCATCACATCACCTGGTCCCAAGAACAGCCTGAGATCCAGGCACACTTCCTGACCTGGTCAGGCATGGTCTTCTGGGTCAAAATGATATTCTCTGGCCTGTGAAGGAGTGCTGAGGAGGAAATACCCACTCAAAACAGAAAACTCTGCAATGCCCCCAGGACCTCCTTAGCAGCTGAGAAGATGGAGTGGAGTACTGCCAGGGGGGAGATGACCTCCTCAGGTCCTCCATCGCAGCAGAAGGTGGACCAGCTATCATTTGTATCATGGCCAAAAGCAGGGGGAATCTGCCCTGCAGAGCAGAGCAGTGACAACTCTACACTCCAGCATGTGTGGAATGAAGTCTGTGCAAACTGGAGAGGCACAAGCACTCATGGTCACTTTGGTCTTAGCAGAAAAGCTACTGTTTCCATGATTTCCATGAAGAGTTTTAAAACATGTTAAACTTTTTTATTTATTTATTTTTTTGAGATGGAGTTTCACTCTTGTTGCCCAGGCTAGAGAGCAACGGCGCAATCTCCAGCTCACCGCAGCCTCTGCCTCCTGGGTTCAAGTGATTCTCCTGCCTCAGCCTCCCGAGCAGCTGGGATTACAGGCCGCCACACCCAGCTAATTTTGTATTGTTAGTAGAGATGGGGTTTCTCCATGTTGGTCAGGGTGGTCTTGAATTCCCAACCTCAGGTGATCTGCCCGCCTCAGCCTTCCAAAGTGCTGGGATTACAGGAGTGATCCACTGCCTGGCTAAAACATGTTAAACTCTTGAACTTAAAAATCTGAACATGTCAAGACCAGCCTGGGCAACAGAGTGAGGCCCCATCTCTGCAGAAAATTAAAAAATTAGCCTGCACGGTGGTGTGTGCTTGTAGTCCCAGCTACTTGGAACACTAAAGCGGGAGGATCGCGTGAGCCTGGAAGGTCGAGGCTGCAGTCTCCCTAGTAGCTAGGATTATAGGCGCACGCCAACACATCTAATTTTTTTGTATTTTTGGTAGAGATGGGGTTTCACCATGTTGGCCAGACTGATCTCAAACTCCTGGACTTCAGGCAATCCACCCGCCTCGGCCTCCCAAAGTGATGGGATTATAGGCGTGAACCACCACGCCTGGCCAACCCTGCCTTAAAAAAATAAATAAATAAATAAATAAATAAATAAATAAATAAATCTGAACCTGAATGAGGGCAAGAAATAAACTGATTTCATCACCAGGCTTGACTGGCTCAGACATGCTTGACCCATCTATCCACCCAAGAATAAAGAGACACAGGACACCCATTTCTCAAGGTATTTCTTTTGTAAAGGAGCCAGATTTGGCAACTAGACTGAAAATCTTCCAAAATTCTGTACAAATGTGTAATATACAAATATACACAAGGCTTTTGCCAAGAAAAGACATCACAACAAATGACAGAGGTGGCTTTGGTGTCACATACCACCTATAGCATCTCAAACCCCTAGGAATGTGAGGGGCTGATGGACCACAACATAGGCTACACATGTAAACACGCTACATTACACTATGTACACTGAAGTATAAAAAACCCACTGTCCTCTCCGGTCTGTTCACAAGCCCTCTGGCAGGAAGGAAGGCCATTCACCAGACAACCCACATAAGGGGAACTTTTTTAAGGTGGGAGGGAGAACCCTGCAGAATGAAGTGGTTCACCCTAAGATCTATTAATAGCACAAGGCATGCCCTTAAAGAGACAGGCGGTAAGAGCGAATCCAGGAGAAGATGGACCACTTCTTGTGCTCCTTGTCATATCTCTCTCTCTCTCTCTCTCTCACTCCATCTCAGTGAACCGGGCAAACATGGCTTTCCGGACAGCATCTTTGTAGGAATCGGCACCCGACAAACCATACGCGCTGCCTTTGGCTCCTAGGCCAGCTCCCTTTAGCCGAACTTGAGCCTAGGGAAGCACAGAGACTGTCAGCTGGCAGGTGGGGTATGGGCTGCTCCACCTCTCACCATGCCCACTCCTTACCCAGCAGGACCACCCACCAGGAGACAGAAGAGAGGAAACTATATGAAGACAAGGATTTCTCCAGAAGAGACCAGGAGCAAGTTTAAGGACTGGAGGAATAAAATGGGCTACGGAACACAGGCAGATGAAGCAAATCACCCACCCCTCAATGCTTGCTCAGCAAGCATCCATGCCTAGGAAAGGGCCCCAAAGTACTCCTCTGAAGCGTGGGAAAGGCCTGGTAATTACAGGCACAGATTACACAGGACAGCTCGATGTCAGCAGAACTCACATAAACAGGATGAACATGGTCTACAAGAGTCTGACCTAAGCTGTGCTCCCAGGACAGAGCAGGGGCAATTACGGGTGGAGCTCCTGCCTAGAAAGCCAGTGGGTAGGGGCCTCTGACCCCAGGATATGATGCCTCAATGTGGGCTCTGATCAATTTAAAGATTTCTTATCATGGGTGAAAACCCTACTAAATTTTCTTTTTTTTTTTGAGACAGTCTCGCTGTTGCCCAGGCTGGAGTGCAATGGCATGATCTCGCCTCACTGCAACCTCCTCCTGCCAGGTTCAAGCAATTCTCCTGCCTCAGCCTCCTGAGTAGCTAGAATTACAGGTAAACGATGCCACGTCCAGCTAATTTTTTGTATTTTAGTAGAGACGGGGTTTCACCGTGTTGCCCAGGCTGGTCTCAAACTCCTGGGCTCAATGTATCTGCCTTGCTCTCCCAAAGTGCTGGGATTACAGGTGTGAGCTCATGCCTGTAATCTGCCCCTTCATGCTAAGGTAAAGCTGCTCCTGGGTCCCAGGCTCTATGAGTGCTCTGATCTCCTCTCTGGAACCAGCCTGTAAGCGTGGCAAACATCAAGGCCTGACCCTACTGCTTACCTCAATGGGAGCTGTAATGCCTTGGCACTTTCGTCCCAAGCCAGAGCCTTCCCGCCAGCCCATGGCCTGCAGCATCTTGTTGCCAATGTTACTGTGGTCAATGCCATCTTTGGTGGGTTGCTCGTAATTCCTGCCAGTGGCAAACACACAGTTACTTAAAACAGCCAGGGCCCCAGCTTACGAACTGGAAAATGTGCACATCACATACACAGTGCCAGCATCAAACTGCTTCTTGCGCTTGGGCTCTGGAGGTTCTGGAATGCCGTACTTCTCCCGTCTTTCTGCAGCTCGGTCTCGGTATTTCATCTATGGGAGAAAAAACACTGCTGGAAATGTTCACAGACCTCAACCTGTAACTGTCTAATGCACCTATTCAAAACTATCCCCTCAAGTATTTTTAAGTCTGGAGAATGCTTTTTTTAGACTGCTCTGAAATACCAAATTCCCTTGTTCCCCTCATCATACCTAGTCATATCTAAAATGTTAAATTTGTAGATATGAATTGTGCGGAACCGGGGCAGAACTATGTCTCCAACAAGCAGTTTTATTTAATTAGCCACCCTGTCAAGCTCTTCAACCAGCCCACTGGGCAGTGGGTACAGCCTGTGAAGAGGAAGGCAGAATTGCCCGTTCTCCTCAGCATTTGGACAGGTATACCTCCAACATTTGGAAAGGCTTATCTCCAACATCAAGGAGGCTTCCAGAGACCTGTTCAGTAGTCCCTGGGGAGGTGGAATCATAGATAACAGGGTGGGAAGGATGGGGGGAGAAGAAAAGCAAAAGCCTTAACTACAGACACGTCAGAATTATCTCGGGGTGGGAGATTTCTAACCCACTTGCTCATTTCTAACCCACAGGACTGTATTTGCATTTAAATCCCTGCCCACATGGCCGCCAACCTGCCCCAACCACCAGCACTAACTACTTGCCCACTACTATGTCACAGGCTTCACTCTTGCCTTTGTTCCCAGATCTGCTCACCATGCCCTGCCCACCCTTCCTTTCATATCACCTGCAATAACCTCATGTCCTGCTGTCTCTTGGGATTAATTTGAAGCCCCCTTCATTGCCCATGAAGGCTTCTCCAGCCAGGCCAAACTAGACTACTCTCTCCATAAAAAAAATCCAGTGTATTGAAGCAGCAAGCTCTGGCATTCAAGACTTGTGAGCAGTCTCAGCAGTGTGCTTCTGCCTTGTGAACCCTTATGATGAAGGGACAATGTGAGGTGCACAAAGCACACAGACCCTGGGTCTAGGCTGTATGAACTACAATGGTCAGATGACAAGGGTGTGACAAATCCTTCTACCCTCCCCCTGGGATCTGGAACTAAAGGCTACAAATAAAACCTAAAGGCGATTATCCCAATATCCTCTTTCTTGTGGCAGTTTCCCATTCACCTCTCTCTCCCTTAGCTCCAAGGCTTCCAGCTCCTGCTCGCTCAGCCTGGATCGTCGGTAGATATCCATGTTTTGCTATATAAAAGATTTGAAAGACACAGTAAGGACTCAGATCATCTTAATTTGAAATGTCATAACATTAGTAACATCTACTGTATTTTAAAAGCCAAAGCCCAAACAATACACAATCACATAAAAACTATAGTCTGATGTGTGTGGAGCTGCCAGACTCCCTTCACCGTCATCGGGAACAGCTTTCTGTAAGGCCGTCATTAGACAGCAAGTATATTTGGAACCATCAGGACTGTTAGGGCACTCAAACTGTCTCACTGCCTCCTCTCGCCCCCCTCAGATCAGCTCAGAGAAGCATGGCCACCTTGTGAAGGTCTGAGAGTTGCTGGTGCCTAACTAGGGCATCTTTGTTCGGGAACTGGCGCCGGCAGAGCAGACAGGCCATCTTCTTCCAGTCAGCTAGCTTCTCTTCCTCACTCTCAAGTCTTTCCACCAGCTCCTCCTCATTGTCACTGTCACCACTGTAAGCAGCAACCAGACCCCTCTGGGGACAAAAGGAAGGCAGGTCACTGGAAATGTACAGTAGGAAGATGGCGATGGCTATGTACCTGGATAAAGTAATGCCTCATCCGAAATGTTAGCAAATCTTCATTACTGTATGTCACGCTTTAGTAGTGAATCACATTTTGTCAACCGCATGTAGTAGTCAGGTCCTTAAGTGCTAGGCCTGACAGCCTCTTGGTACCAACCTTCTTGGAGCCCAAGAAATGGATTCCTGGGTGACTACCTTCTTTTTCTTTTGAGATGGAGTCTCGCTCTTTTGCCCAGGCTGGAGTGCAGTGGCGTAATCTCGGCTCACTGCAACCTCCATCTCCCAAGTTCAAGTGATTCAAGTGTCTCAGCCTCCCAAGTAGCTGGGATTACAGGCGCCTGCCACCACCCCTGGCTAATTTTTTGCATTTTTAGTAGAGATGGGGTTTCACCACGTTGGTCAGGCTGGTTTCAAGCTCCTGACCTCAAATTATCCGCCTGCCTTGGCCTCCCAAAGTGCTGGGATCACAGGTGTGAGCCACCGCGCCCAGCCTCTTTTTTAAAATGAGACAAGGTCTTGCTCACTGCCCAGGCTGGAGTGCAATGGTATGATCCCCCAAAAGTGCAGTGGCTCACTGCAGCCTTGATCACCTGGGCTCAAGCAATTCTCTTACCTCAGCCTCCCAAGTAGCTAGGATTACAGATGCATGCCACCACACCCAGCTAATTTGTTTCTAATTTTTAGTAGAGACAAAGTCTTGCAATGTTACCTAGACCGAGTGACTATTTTCAAACCACTGACCACACATAAAAATCCCAAATACAACATATCAGAATAATGGCCCACCCAGACCGGTATCTATCTAGTAAAACAAGCTTTTTCTTGTCTTTTTTTTTCTTTTTTTTTTGAGACGGAGTCTCGCTCTGACGCCCAGGCTGGAGTGCAGTGGCCTGATCTCAGCTCACTGCAAGCTCCGCCTCCCGGGTTTACGCCATTCTCCTGCCTCAGCCTCCCGAGTAGCTGGGACTACAGGCGCCGGCCACCGCGCCCGGCTAGTTTTTTGTATTTTTTAGTAGAGACGGGGTTTCACCGTGTTAGCCAGGATGGTCTCGATCTCCTGACCTCGTGATCCGCCCGTCTCGGCCTCCCAAAGTGCTGGGATTACAGGCTTGAGCCACCGCGCCCGGCCCGCTTTTTCTTGTCTTAATTTTCTCTTTCCAGACCATTAAAACTCTCTACTCACAGATGCAATGAAACTTAATTAACTGAGCTTAGGAATTGAAGCTTCTTTTGTCGCTCCATCTCATCTGCTGTCACAGAAAACAAAGCCCCGAACATGGAATCTATGTGCGGAAACTGCTCCAATACCCACCAACAGAGATCACATTCAGTTTTAAGTAGGAATCACATTAGCCAAGATGCAGCTGAGCCTTAAAGTGAAACACAAACCACAGATAGGGTCTTTAAAACACTGGTGGTACTCCCTTACTTTGAGGGGATTCTCCTCATCTCCATTTCGCACCAATTCTGGGATGAGCTGCTGCCTTTCAGCTAAGGCTCCCTGGGAAACAGAGGACAAGCCATGAGCCTCAAGTTTTAGGTAAGTTCCCATCATGACATACTGGCCATGCCTGCTATTACCTTCTTCTCAAAGAGAGCAAAACCAGCGTCTGCTGCAGCAGATTCTCTCCTTTCTTCTTCCCTCAAGGAATTGACAGGCTGAAAGCTATTTTTAAAGTTTTCTTTCTGCTTATTCAAACTCTTAGCCCAGCGTTCCATGTCTTTGGCGATCTAATGTCAAACAACAAACACCAACGAAAACACATTTAGTTCCCTGTGCCATGAGAACGAGCCATTAAGGATCTTATCTCAACTATATGCCCTGTAACAAACCCCTTTTACTCTTACTTCCACCTACAAATATTTCCATTAGATGCTATCACATATAACCAAAGTCATTCATAAATACTGCTTGAAAAGCTTTGAGATTTCCAGGGCTTTTTTCCCTAAGTACACAGGTTAACTGACAGTCAAGATATGGTAACAATAAAAAACTGCAAAATGCTCTAAGAACTTAGTATGAATAAAACATAGAGCCCAATTTTTAAGAATCCAAATAATACTGACATAAATGCTACAACCCCCAAACCAAGAGTTCAGCCCAGTACCTCAATGAGAGAAATATGGGTCATGTTCTGACCTGCTGGGCTGTTTTGCTCTTGGGTTTCTCCTTCTTCTCTTTCCCCTCTTTTGCAGGAGGCAGGCCCGTCTGCTGGTGGGAGCTAGACTCTGCAGCTGGCACGTAGGTCTCTTTCTCCCCATCCCAGTAAAGGTACTGCTGGGTTAAGGAATTATAGTAGTACTACAAAATAACAAAGAAAAAACAATTAATGCAGACTTTCCACTACGTCAGTCGATTAAATAAATATTTCGTTAAAAAAAAAAAAAGATCCCAGAAAGGACCCTTGGCACACCTTGGTATAGGTAAACATGATGAACCACCTAGTGAAGAAGTGTGACACTGCTAGAATAAAAATAGAATATGGTTTATTTAAAAAGTTTAGTTCCCAGCCAGGCGCAGTGGCTCGTGCCTGTAATCCTAGCACTTTGGGAGGTGGCGGTGGGAGGATCACCTGAGGTCAGGAGTTCGAGACCAGCCTGGCCAACATGGTGAAAACTCATCTCTACTAAAAATACAAAAATTAGCTGGGCATGACGGCACGCCTGTAATCCCAGCTACTCAGAAGGCTGAGGCAAGAGAATAGCTTCAACCTGGGAGATGGGGGTGGCAGTGAGCCAAGATCGCACCACTGCACTCCAGCCTGGGCAACAGAGTAAGACTCTGTCTCAAAAAAATAAAAATAAAATAAAAATAAAAAAAGTCTAGTTCCCATTAATCTAATCCCTGGGCCTACCTAGAGGGCACCCAAAGAGCAATTTGTCTCACTCTGTTCCACAGACTGTTTACGTAAACCAGGCAGCCAGAACAGGTGGGCGTGTCATGGAGTTCAGACATCTGCCATGACAACAGCTCATCATTGGGCCCATCCACGTAGAATTCTTTGGATACCAGGCAACCACACACAGGGTGTAAACACTACCTCAGAGCTGGAAGGAGGTGTTGGTGAAGAGACCCAAGCTCAACAGGAATTGCAACAGAGGAGAGGTGTCACATATCCTCTTCTTCTCCTTTATTTTCTAGTCGCTCACTCTATCTACTCAACAGGGACCCAGGAGACAGTGTCTGTCTCTTCTGGGTAAGGTGGTGTGGCTAACAGACACAACTTCTAAGGCCACCAAAGAGAACTGACAGGGAAATAAATGGCCAGGCTTCACAAACGAGAGAAGTGGAAGAGGCATGCAGAGGCTTGGCCTGCTTAGGTAGGTCGCACACAGCTTCACACTTCAATCTCTCAGAAACCACAACCTATCAATATCAAGTTCCTGTTAAAAATACTTATTTTACTGCTCTATATATACAGCTCCCGCTCACAAATAGTTATTTATGGGGTGTTAAAGTTGTTTTTCCCTTTTAAAAGTTATATATGCCACCAAAAATAAAACATCACTCCATACATCTGCTAAATTCTACCCTTAAGAATACACAGGGAACCAAAGTAAAGGATGCAGGACACAAAAGGTCATCTATTGTCTGACTCCACTTATATGAAATATCAAGAACAGAGGGCTGGGCGCAGTGGCTCATGCCTGTAATCCTGGCACTTTGAGGGCCGAGGTAGGTGGATCACATAAGGTCAGGAGCTCGAGACCAGCCTGGCAAACAAGGTGAAACCCTGTCTCGACTACAAAAATTAGCTGGGTGTGGTGGGCGCTTGTAATCCCAGCTACCAGCTACTTGGGAGATTGAGGCAGGAACATTGCTTGAACCCAGGAGGCGGAGGCTGCAGTAAGCCAAGTTTGTGCCACAAAAAAAAAAAAAAAAAAAAAAGGAAATCCATGGAGACAGAGAGTAGATTAGTAGTTACAGGAGGGGAGCACAGAATGGGGAGTGTTTAACAGGTACAGGGTTTCTTCTTGGAGTGATGAAAATGTTCTGAGATTACACAGTGGTAACAGTTACACAACACTGTGAATATACTAAGAGCCACTGATTTGTACACTCTAAAAAGTTAAAACAGTGAATTTAATACGGAGAAAAAGTATGATTTAAAATTTCTAGCTAGGTCTTTCCATAAATTGTAACTTGATAAAATAATCTATGGCAACAGAAATCAAAATAGTGGTTACTGAAGACAGAGGTTACTGACCAGCAATGGGCATGGGGATTAGGCAGGCTGGGAATAAGTGGGTGGCGTATATACACATGTAATATACAAATGTATATACATGTAAACATTCAAAGAATTGCACATTTCTGTTTTGTGTATTTTTCTGTGTGTATATTATACCTCAAAACATTTTTTAACCCTAAAATTAAAACTTACCAATTTCCAAATAAAAACTACATTTTGGTGGCTTTGAAGAAGTTAAAACTAATCTGAGTCATATATTCTTTTGCAGGAAATATTTCATTTTACGCCTCATAAATGCACTAAGCAAAACTAAAATACTTCTAGTGAAACTGAAGAGGAAAGCAGCGCATTTACTTGCGAGTTGGGGTCATAATAGAGCCCTGTTGTCGGATCATAGTAATATCCTGAAGATTCATCATACTGGTAAGTGGACGTGTCAGGTACTGCTGCAAAAACAAAATCCAGCATACAGTCATTCCAGGTAAGAAAATGGCTTTATTTCAAATTCTAAGCCAGTGAGATGCAGCAGGCCTAATGTTTCTTCTCTGTCTCACATCCCCAAGTGTCCCTCTGACACCCGCAAAGGGAGAACTCTCATTAAACAAAGACAACAACTAGGACCTTCCAACTGTCAACAGCCCCATGAGGTTTGGCTTACCATATTTGGTACCAGGAACTACACCAGTAGGGGAAGCGGCTGGGGCCTGTGTACTTGTGCTAGTGCTAGGCTGTGCTTCCTCAGTCTGGAAAGAACAGCAGCTTCAATATAATTTCAACTGTAAAGCCTTTTAAGAGAGCTAAATCACTGCAATCATCCAGAAGGAAGGGCTCCCCTGACAGACACACTGTAGCAATAATCTAAGGCAATCCCTCAGCAAAACACATGTTGACAACTTTCCTGCTTTGTTTTTCAAGACGGAGTCTTGCTCTGTTGCCCAAACTGGACTGCAGTGGCACAATCTTGGCTCACTGCAACCTCCGTCTCCGGGGTTCAAGCAATTCTCCTGCCTCAGCCTCCCGAGTAGCTGGGATTACAGGCATGTGCCACCACGCCCAGCTAATTTTTGTATTTTTAGTAGAGACGGGGTTTCACCATGTTGGCCAGGCTGGTCTTGAACTCCTGACTCTGTGATCCGCCCGCCTTGGCCTCCCAAAGTGCTGGGATTACAGGCGTGAGCCACCGCGCCCAGCGACAACTTACTTTTTTTTTTTGAGACGGAGTCTCGCTCTGTCGCCCAGGCTGGAGTGCAGTGGCACCATCTTGGCTCACTGCAAGCTCTGCCTCCCAGGTTCACGCCATTCTCCTGCCTCAGCCTCCCGAGTAGCTGGGACTACAGGCGCCTGCCACCACGCCCGGCTAATGTTTTTTTTATTTTTAGCAGAGACGGGGTTTCACCACGTTAGCCAGGATGGTCTTGATCTCCTAACCTTGTGATCCACCCGCCTCGGCCTCCCAAAGTGCTGGGATTACAGGCGCAAGCCACTGTGCCCGGCCCCGGCGACAACTTTCTAAAGGTCAAGTTGAAGCATGCATACAGTATAAATACACAGTTGAAATTTTATATTTAAAATATATATGCACATATATATCATAAGGTTAGTATTTTAAGACAACAGAAAGAAATAAGGTTGAAGTATGTATTACTCAATCCTGGCTCATATAACAAGGAACGGGTAATACTTGAATACTTGTACAGCAAAACAAAATTTCCCCATCAGCCACGAGTTCTGTATATAGGACAACAGGATTACCGGAGAGCCAGGTGGATTGGAGGTTTGATTATACAGCTGAGGACTCTGGGACACTACAGCCGCTGAGGTGGTGGTCACTGCTGTGCCTGATGATAAACACAAGGGTTAGGGAAAGCCAAGGCACTGAACGCCAACACAAACATCTTTATTTGTAATGCCCAATCTAGCTTTCTTCTGTCATTGTGTATGTCGGTTTTTCATAAGCTAATTCCCACTAAGTACCCTGGAATCTATAATATTTTCATTTTCTTTTAATTCTACTAGATGTGATACACAAAGTTAAGGATTCTGTATCATGGCTAAGAAAAGAGAAGAGGCTGGGCGTGGTGGCTCACGCCTGTAATCCCAGCAATTTGGGAGGCTGAGGTAAGCGGATCACGAAGTCAGGAGATTGAGACCATCCTGACTAACATGGTGAAACCCCGTCTCTACTAAAAATACAAAAAATTAGCCAGGCGTGGTGGCAGGCGCCTGTAGTCCCAGTTACTCAGGAGGCTGAGGCAGGAGAATGGCGTGAACCCGGGAGATGGAGCTTGCAGTGAGCCGAGATTGCACCACTGCACTCCAGCCTGGGCGACAGAGCGAGACTCCATCTCAAAAAAAAAAGAAAAAGAAAGAGAGAGAAGAAAGGATCTATATCTGCTTTGGGGTTGAGAAAGATTTAACTCACAAGTCTTTTAAAATCCTGATACAAAAATTAAAGCCAAGGTTTTTTTTTTTTTTTTTGAGACGGAGTCTCGCTCTGTCGCCCAAGCTGGAGTGCAGTGGCCGGATTTCAGCTCACTGCAAGCTCCGCCTCCCGAGTTTACGCCATTCTCCTGCCTCAGCCTCCCGAGTAGCTGGGACTACAGGCGCCCGCCACCACGCCCGGCTAGTTTTTTGTATTTTTTAGTAGAGATGGGGTTTCACCATGTTAGCCAGGATGGTCTCGATCTCCTGACCTTGTGATCCGCCCGTCTTGGCCTCCCAAAGTGCTGGGATTACAGGCTTGAGCCACTGCGCCCGGCCAAGCCCAGGTTTCTTAGAGTGGCTCTTCTGATTGATGTCTGAGCACCAGACTCCAGGGCCACATCCTCTCTGCTCACCTGAACTTATGTGGGCACCCATGACTCCTAACACAGAGAAGGGAAATACAGAGTTGAATTGCAAGAATTTAAACTCATCACAACATGGTCTCTAAGACCTTGTATTAACTCTTGGTGTACACATATAACCGCAATCTTCCCCAGAACCTTGGGTACATGACGACAGCCCTGAATATGCCCCCTACATTCTTTTTTTTTTTCCCTGAGATGGAGTCTCACTCTGTCGCCCAGGCTGGAGTGCAGTGGCGCAATTTCGGCTCACTGCAATCTCTGCCGCTTGGGTTCAAGCAATTCTCTCGTCTCAGCCTCCCGAGTAGCTGGGATTACAGGCGTCTGCCACCGCACCTGGCTAATTTTTGTAGTTTTAGTTGAGATGGGGTTTCACCATGTTGGCCAGGCTGGTCTTGAACTCCTGACCTCGTGATCCACCTGCCTTGGCCTCCCAAAGTGCTGGGATTACAGGAGTGAGCCACCGTGCCCAGCCATGCCCCCTACAATCTTACAGAGAAATGGGCTTGCAGCTTTTGGTCCAGTTAGGACATTTAATCGTATTTCTTCAACCGTAAGTGCTTAAACAAAAGTTAAAAGGGAGATGAAGTTTACTACCTGATGCAGATGATGCATCAGATTCCAATCCTCCAGCTTGTTGTTGATAAAACTGCTGATAATCCTGTGAGTACTGAAGAAAAGTCCACCATTAAAGCTGCTATTCTCAGACACACTCTGAAAGACTCTAAGGTGGATGCTGCTAAAATCTACCTACCTGGGCATATTGGGCATAGCCATCTTGACCTGGCTGCAGATAACTGTAGTCAACACTGCCTCCTTCACCACTTTGAGACTACAAAATGTCAAAATGAGACAAAGACAAATTTAGTGGGCATTAAAGAAAAAAATTCAGAAGTCCCTAAAAATAAGCTCGTATTGCTGGGCGCCGTGGCTCATGACTATAATCGAGCAGTTTGGGAGGCTTAGGTGGGTGGACCACCTGAGGTCAGGAGTTCAAGACCGGCCTGGCCAACGTGGTGAAATCCTGTCTCTACTAAAATACAAAAATTAGGCAGGTGTGGTGGCAGGCGCCTGTAATCCCAGCTACTCAAGAGGCTGAGACAGAAGAATCGCTTGAACCCGGAAGGTGGAGCTTGTGGGTGAGCCAAGATCACACCATTGCACTCCAGCCTGGGTGACAAGAGTGACACTCTGTCTCGGAAAAAAAAAAAAAAAAAGAGAGCTCGTATCTCGAGTACCACTACAGGAGAGGTCATGTCTATGAATCTGGGCACCACCACCACCACCATACTACCTTGAGCAAAAAGATCCTCGATCTTACCTGGGTGGATGACCACTGAGCAGCAGCAATAGCTGTACTAGCTACAGAGAAGGCGCTGACGCGGTTACCATCTGAGAGGACCAAGTCTCTGAAACCACAAAGATCCAATCATGTGATTCTATCTCAGTATTCCCACAATTAGTGCCCCTACACCACCAAGGAAACTGATTTACTCCACCCTTTGTCAGGTCTCAAATGCCAGCAAGGCCACATTTCATAGTGGGAGGGCTCTTCATGGGGAAATTCCTCAGTAAGCATGTGGCCTTATAGTATCATTGTTCTATCTTGTAACCTGCCATCTAATAAAGCATTTTTTTCGATGTGCAATTATACTAAAAAAGGGAAATTTACAATGCTAGAGTTAAGCACTATATACATGAAATTATTAGCACGCTGTTCTGGAAGGAATGCATTATTTCTGGATGGGTTAGCACTATACTGCTGCAGTTTGCAAAGCATGTGTTCTCAACCCATCTGCCATGCTTGCCTTTCTCCTGATCTGAAACCATTTCAGGCAACTTCATCAACTGATTATAGAGGATAGGAGGGAATAATCACTAAAAGAAGACAAACGTGTCCCTCCTGGCCTTGGCAATCAGGGAAGATCACAGTGTCTCAACATACTTGGGGTACATACAGGCTTGGCATTCAGTTAGCACACTGTACAGATGTGCAGATGCAGTAGTTTGAAACAAGGACAATGAAGCCACTCACTTTCTGGCACTTTTGGCAAAATCAACCCCAATAGTTTTGCCATCAATTTTCAAAGGAGGATGGAGACTCTGTAATATCTGAAGCAGCTGAGAAGCATCCTGAAGGAGAATGTGAAGAAAAAAATTTGTAATGTAATTAAAAATCTCTCCCCACCATCTACCCCATTCAAAGAAATAGTTTTCTATATACAAAAAAAAAATTAATTAATTCCTTATTGTGTTTGCAGATATGAAACCTCAAGAAAGGAATATCTCTCTTTCCTCTAAGATGTGAAGGTTTCCAGTATTACCAAAAGAGCAAATGCTAAACCAATCTAGTTATGCACATGTACCCTACAACTTAAAGTATAATAATAATAAATAAATTAAAAAAAAACAAAAAAACAAAAAAACAAAGTACATCTAGCACTTTGGGAGGCCGAGGTGAGCAGATCACTTCAAGTCAGGAGTTCGAGACCAGCCTGGCCAACGTGGCAAATACCTGTCTCTACTAAAAATACAAAAATTAGCTGGGGGTAGTGGTGGGCACCTGTAATCCCAGCTACTCAGGAGGCTGAGGCAGGAGAATCCCTTGAACCCTGGAGGCAGAGGTTGCAGTGATCCGAGATGGTGCCACTGCACTCCAGCCTGGGTGACAGAGACTCCATCCCAAAAAAGAACAACAACAAAAAACCAAGTACAAAGGACTAAACTGTGGCTCAAAAAATTCTGCCAGTTGCCTATACTGAAGTCATCAGTCCTGTAATTTAGCAGTGCAAAAACTGTCATTATGGAGCCTTGCATCTTGGGCTTCAGGAGCCTCAGACGTGGTTTCAAAACTGGATGAACCACATTTGCCTCTTAAAGCTGTTTCTTTTAAAAAGGAAAGAATCGATAAGAACCTCACCATTGCAGAAGACAGCTGCACAAATGCGAAGCCTCTGTTTTGCTGGGTCTGTTTGTCTTTTATGAGGCGGATGTTATTGACTGCTAAAGACGCGTAAGGAGACAGTGCTGTCATGATGGAATCCACCACAGTGTGCGGAGCTATGTTCCGAAGAATGATCGCTAGGGGTAAACGAGACAAATGACATACACACGCATTCCCACCACCAATGCACCAATGTTTTCCAAGACAGCGTCAAGTACAAACAAATAAATCCATTTGGGACGTTCCTAGTGTATTTTCTACCCTGACATGGAGAAGATTCTAAAAATCCAATCTTTTAAGGGACAACCTGAAGCTGCTGCTGCTCCTTAAAAAAGCGTAGAACAGAAATTTCCAACTGAGGTCAATTTTTTTTTTTTTTTTTTTGAGACAGAGTCTCGCTCTGTTGCCCAGGCTGAAGTGCAGTGGTGCGATCTTGGCTCACTGCAAGCTCCGCCTCCCGGGTTCATGCCATTGTCCTGCCTCAGCCTCCCAAGTAGCTGGGATTACAGGTGTGTGCCACCACATCTGGCTAATTTTTTTTTTTTGGAGACGGAGTCTTGCTCTGTCGCCCAGGCTGGAGTGCAGTGGCCGGATCTCAGCTCACTGCAAGCTCCGCCTCCCGGGTTTACGCCATTCTCCTGCCTCAGCCTCCCAAGTAGCTGGGACTACAGGCGCCTGCCACCTCGCCCGGCTAGTTTTTTGTATTTTTTAGTAGAGACGGGGTTTCACTGTGTTAGCCAAGATGGTCTCGATCTCCTGACCTCGTGATCCGCCCGTCTCGGCCTCCCAAAGTGCTGGGATTACAGGCTTGAGCCACCGCGCCCGGCCAAATTTTTTGTATTTTTAGTACAGACAGGGTTTCACCATGTTAGCCAGGATGGTCTCGATCTCCTGACAACTGCGGTCAATTTTTAACATGAAGACCAAAAGATCATGTATGAACTTACTATCACAGTAGTAATCCACAGACTGAACCGACTCTGTGGTTCCAGGAGGCACTTCCTGTTCAGAGTCTAGAAGGGAAAGTGATCCAATTAAAGACAAACAACTAATGTATTTTCACCAAAGAAATACATTAAAAACCCCACAAGTTTTTATTTTAACCAAACAAAACAATCATTTTTTAATTTAAAAAAATTTTTTTTATTATTATCATTTTTTTGAGATGGAGTCTCGCTCTGTCGCCCAGGCTAGAGTGCAGTGGCCAGATCTCAGCTCACTGCAAGTTCTGCCTCCCCGGTTTACGCCATTCTCCTGCCTCAGCCTCCCGAGTAGCTGGGACTACAGGCGCCCGCCACCTTGCCCGGCTAGTTTTTTTGTATTTTTTTAGTAGAGACGGGGTTTCACCATGTTAGCCAGGATGGTCTCAATCTCCTGACCTCGTGATCCGCCCGTCTCGGCCTCCCAAAGTGCTGGGATTACAAGCTTGAGCCACCGTGCCCGGCCCATTTTTTTCTTTTTTAAGCATTTGTGCCTATAGTAAAACCTCACTAATTGTCACATGGTTAACAGAGAATGCAAACTTTGGGCCACAGTGGGACTGACACTACCCTGTACTAAAGAAAGGCAGATGCAGAATGCAAACCAGGTGAGCAGACTTGATTCTAGAAAACAAAAGAACTTTTTGTGCTCTCACAATCATGAGCAGCATTACCTAAGGGAAAAGATTTAAAGAAATCAGACAAGTTGTTTAAGTACACTAAAATCTATACGTTTCCTCAAGCTCACAGTTAACAACCCTATCTGTCAGATTTTTGTTTTGGTTTTTGGGAGGCAGGGTCTTGTTTGTTGCCTAGGCTGGAGTGCACTGGTATGACCATAGCTCACTGCAGCCTTCAACTCCTGGACTCAAGCAATCCTCTTACCTAAGCCTCCTGAGTAGCTAGGACTACAGGTGTGTGCCACCACACCCCAGATAATTTAAAATTTCTTTTTTTTTTGTAGAGGCAGGGTCTTGCTATCTCTTGCCAGGCTGGTATTGAACTAATATCTCAAGTGATCTTCCCACCTTGGCCTTGCAAAGTGGTGGGGTTACATTGAGCCACCGCTTCCTGCCCCAGTTAGTCAGGTTTTAATGCATATTGCAAACAGCTGAATCCAGTCTTACCAAACTTGTCTGCTCCACATCGGAAGCATTTTAGTCTTTTCCTGAAATTGTTAAGGCAGCACTGAAAAAAAAAGTTTTATCTGTAATTATTTCTCACATTAGGCCAGGCTTTCTAGTAACAATAACAGTGGGGCCATGGGGTAGGTCCCAGTAACTAACAGAAAAGCAGAAAGTCTCGTGTAGCTGAGACATGGGGACATAATCTAAAAATTCAGAAGGTAACACTGTTAAAATCTCCCAAGAAAAACAAAGTTTGTTGTATGTTGAAGAAGAATCCCATTACTATCAAGCCGAGGAAAGGGTTTAGTTAATTTGAAAACTCTACAGCAAGCCACTGGTGGAGTTCTTCCTTGTATCAACAGAGCACTATACATCCCATCCTATATAAACAAACACAAGGTAAACTAACCACTGTCTAGTCCCCTACTGGACAGGGGACAGAGTTTGAGCACTCTCAAAATATCAGTGTCAACATTCAAGTTCAAAATGGTAAACCTTATATAACTTTAGCAGGGTTCTCAACTATTGTGGTTAATACAGTTAAGAGACTATGCCAAAAACTGAGAGCTCTAGAATTCAATAAACAGTAACATGACACACACCTAAAATCTTAATCACTGGGCTTAAAACCTGCATCTTTTTTGTTTTTTTGAGACAGAGTCTTACTCTGTCACCCAGGCTAGAGTGCAGTGGCGCGATCTTGGCTCATTGCATCCTCTGCCTTCCATCTTCAAGAGATTCTCCTGCCTCAGCCTCCGAGTAGCTGGGATTACAGGCATGCACCATGATGCCCGGCTAATTTTTGTATTTTCAGTAGAGACGGGGTTTTGCCATGTTGGCCAGGTTGGTCTCGAACTCCTGGCCTCAAGCAATCCACCCGCCTTGGCTTCCCAAAGTGCTGGGATTACAGGCGTGACCCACCATGCCTGGCAGAACATGCATCTTAATAAACGAAATCTCTAGTTCTATCATCCAATACCAGTGTAGGAGGACCCACGGAAAGTTACAAACCATGAATATTACTGGTGACTGAGTACTAATTTCCTTGTTTGGACAGTCAAATAAACAAACAGAAAAAACAGCAATATCCTAAAGGAGTTTTGTCTATTTGGGAAGAACATATGCTTACCTTGTTACAAAGCCAATCTTCAAACTTAGGTCTGGGATTGCTATAATGCATTGCAATGTGCTTTCCTTGAATCACCAACTTTTTCTGTAAGAAAAGAAGTAATTAGTTATTCCCATTGTGAGGAACATGTGTCCATTTTCCCAGGGCAGAGCACACTTCGGAAAAATCAGTGCTCTGGAATTAAATGGACAACATACGGGGAGGACCAACCACCGCCACCTATACTCTGCCCATCCAATCCTTCAGATAGGCAGTAAGAGAATGGGATGCGGAGTAAAGGTAAACGGAGTCAGGGAATGCTGAGAAAGCTGTCAAACACTAAACGCTGACTTGCACCAGGCGGTGTCTCCAGCAGAGACAGAAGTCCTAACATTCAGCATTGACAGGCTGCCTGAGTGTGACAGTCTACTTCAAAAAGCAGAAGACACAATTCTCTCAGTTCTGAGATGGTCTCCTACTTTTGCCCTTAGCATGGTGTCCTTGGGCTTCGCTTCACCTTTCCCCAGTCCCCCATCCTTATGCAAAGTAAAAGCCTTTACATTTCTCCTGCACCGCCCCCACTCCCCGACCTTCTGCTTCAAGATGTGTCCTTTGGGGGGAAAGGGAGGGGAACTCATTTTTAAAGGGAATCTGGTTACAATTCTTTCTCAGGAGGGACTATTCTGAATGCCACCAACTCTAAAACAGCTAAATGAGATTTTTTTTTTTTTCCTGTCAACTGCAACCATGTCATGTCCTAGGTGACAGATGTGTTTTTCACTAAAATGGATGGTACTCTCTTCAAGGTGAGTAACCAGGAGGCCAGTGAAGTTTCTTCAGGGGGGTAGGAAAAGGTCATAAATGCATATACCTTCTCATCCTTCAGGTCAACCATGTGACCACAAGGACTTAACTTTGAATCAGTCTAGCCGAGAGTATACCTAGCACCTACCCCTAAAGAGCCTTCATTTAACAGGAGTATCTTTTCTTTTTCTTGGGGTGGGGGGATCGAGGGTGGGGGTGGTTTGACACTATCAGAAGAGAAGGTGGTTAGAGATCCAGATTTTAAAAAGGAGTCTAACCCCTCTAAACATACATACTGTTGAGCAATTTGGTTCTTGCAAATCCTGGAAGATTTAAGACATGCTGTGAATTTTGTCTCTGCAATATCTAAAGGCAAGACTGCATGTCTGGCCAGGAGAGAAAAAGCTGAAGGGCCATCCACTCACTGTGATATACAGAAGTAAAAATAAAAAAGCTGGGAGATATGTCAATAGATCATCCCACTAGGAGGGATGTGTGCTGGGAGACTCCAAACTACCAGTGAGTCCCTAATCCTACTGGCCTTTTATTTCTGGAGTGAATTTGAACTGTAATGTGTTATACAGTAACATAGCTTTGTATACATTAAAATTGTGGAGACTTTTAAATGTCTTACAGGTTTTAGTTTCTTAGGAGTTTTAAACTCCTAGGTTAGTCATTCTGACATATCCACTGCATCAAACAATGCTATCATGTCAAGAAAGCAGACTCACATGAACCTTGTGTATGTTCTGGATTTACTAGGATGGTATCTACGGTATGAAATGAATGAAGCTCTACTTTTTATAAAATCAGGTTGTGATTTCTGGATTAGGAAAATGAGAGGCTTAAAAACTTTAACAGATCAGTCAATCAAAGTGATACCCTCATTAGTGAGGCTTGTTATAAATGATAATATTACCAATCAAAGAATGTAACTCTTATTCAGGATTCATCGATGACTCAAATCACAGAATGCTGCAGAAAAGCAAGATAATGAGTCAAGCAAACATCCCAGAATGCACTTGGTTAAAGGCATTCAATAATGTGCCTTGGAGTTCTTGCAAAAAATGTTATTTAAGTGCCAAGCACTGAACATTATCTTGACAAACTGAAGAACACTTCAGTTAATACTACCTCGAAGAACCATCAATGACTTGCTTTGAACAGACTATAAAAGGCATTCTCAGGGAGATTAGAATGTTAATGCCACTCTAACTAGATTAGACAGCAGCAGGACACCACTCCCAGGCTAATCTCATCAGACTTATTGTTCATAAATTCCACTAGGTCCTTAAATATTCCCTGAAGACCCGTCTGAGCAGCTATGCCTCCAGGAGGCTTTGTGGTCTTCAGGCAGAAATAAGGAATTACTTATAAAAATGCTTGCCACAGACTTTCATTATGTTCTCTTCACTGTCAAATGGAGAGTTTGATATATGAAGCTTACTCTCAATGGACATAATGAATAGGAATATAACCAAGTAGAAAAAAGGGAAACATTAAGATGTTTTAGTGATTACCAGACAGGTATTCAGTAGGTAACAAAGCCCTGCCAGGTAGGTAGCCATGTTTAAAGGCAGAACAAATTCTACAATGAAGTCTTTGGAACTGTACTTATTCTAGTAACGTCAATTTTAATATATACAAAGCTTTTCTTTTTTTAAAAAAGTCACTCCTTTGGAACAAACCACTCCTTCAACCTTTTTTTTAAA
>NC_037669.1:90099719-90120896 GCF_003255815.1 Theropithecus gelada
TTTCTAACATTCAAATCAACACTTGCAGCAGTTTTCTTTCTTTCTTTTTTTCTTTGAGATGGAGTCTCGCTCTGTCGCCCAGGCTGGAGTGCAGTGGCACAATCTTGACTCACTGCAAGCTCTGCCTCCTGGGTTCACGCCATTCTCCTGCCTCAGCCTCCCGAGTAGCTGGGACTACAGGCGCCCACCACCACGCCCGGCTAATTTTTTTGTAGTTTTAGTAGAGACAGGGTTTCACCATGCTAGCCAGGATGGTCTCGATCTCCTGACCTTGTGATCCACCCACCTCGGCCTCCCAAAGTGCTGGGATTACAGGTGTGAGCCACCGTGCCCGGCCTCTTATAGCATTTTCATGGTCATTCTCAGACATGTGCAAGGCAGTGAAAAATCTGAGTTGCTCAAACACACGTTTGCAGCTGCGATCTAAAAAAATGATGCTTTGCCGTGTTCAAGCTTTCATATTGTAAACAAGTGTCTAGTGCCACGTTTTCCACGTTTTTTGTGCTTTTTGTTGGTGATTCTGCTGTTTAAAATGGCTCCCCAAGCAGAGTTCTGAAATGCTGTCTAGCGTTCCTAAGCACAGGGCTGATATGCCTTACAGAGTATGCTAGATAAGTTTTATTCAGGCACAAGTTACAGTGCCATTGGCTGTGAGTTCAATGTTAATGAATCAATGATACATATTAAGTAAGTCATCTTCAAATAGAAACACATAAAACAAGGTTCCGGCCGGGCGCGGTGGCTCAAGCCTGTAATCCCAGCACTTTGGGAGGCCGAGACGGGTGGATCACGAGGTCAGGAGATCGAGACCATCCTGGCTAACACGGTGAAACCCCGTCTCTACTAAAAAATACAAAAAACTAGCCGGGCGAGGTGGCGGGCGCCTGTGGTCCCAGCTACTCCGGAGGCTGAGGCAGGAGAATGGCGTAAACCCGGGAGGCGGAGCTTGCAGTGAGCTGAGATCCGGCCACTGCACTCCAGCCCAGGCGACAGAGCGAGACTCCGTCTCACAAAAAAAAAAAAACAAAAAAAAACAAGGTTCCATGCTGAGCAGCGACAAAAACGCAACCACAGGCTCACAGAAACCCAACTCTATTTCCCCTACAAGAAATGGTTCAGTATTTATGGTGACTTTGTGGAACATAATTACCTACTTTCTAACATAAAAGTGAGGGGTCTGCGGCCAGGTGCGGTGGCTCATGCCTGTAATACAGCACTTTGGGAGGCTGAGGTGGGCAGGTCACCTTCTGACCTTCTGAGGTCAGAAGGTCGAGACCAGCCTGGCCAACCTGGTTTAATCCCTATTGTATTTTCTACTAAAAATATAAAAATTAGCTAGGTGTGGTGGCATATGCCTATAATCCCAGCTTCTTGGGAAGCTGAGGCAGGAGAATCAATTGAACCCGGGAGGCAGAGGTTGCAGTGAGGCGAGACTGAGCCACTGCACTCCAGCCTGGGCAACAGAGCGAGACACTGTCTCAAAAAAAAAAAAAAAAAAGAAAGAAAAAAAAGTGAGGAGCCTGGCCCCACTCTGTGACTCAGGTTCATATGCAGTAACCTATTAAGTAAAAAATAATTAGTCATCAGAGCAATTAGATACTTAGGGCAGGTGGCTCCCGCCTATAATCCCAGCACTTTGGGAGGCCAAGTCGGGCCAATCACTTGAGGTCAGGAGTTCGATACCAGCCTGGCCAACAAGGTGAAACCCTGTCTCTACTAAAAGTACAAAATTAGCTATCTCAAAAAGAAAAAATAAACAACAAACAAGTTACTGATATCATACATGACAGAGGGACTGTAGGATTCTCTTCAGATGTTCTTCATACATTTTACAAATACTAAGATCCCAACAAGCAAATTCTCTAAGAATTTTGTGTAATATTTGGGAAACTCAGAAATTCTGTGCTGAAAACCAGCCTTCTTACAGGAGCCACTTTCGTTTCCCTGAAGAAGCCTAAAATACACAGCATTACAAAAGTTTTTTATCATCAGCAAGGCAGCCCCAAAAAGTCTGCTAAGGGCATTGTGCTACCTATGTTGTCCACTTCCTCCACAAGGTCCTAGGGCCACATGCCTAACAGACTCCACCTTAAGGGGACAATCTGATCAATCAGCAAGGCTTCCTGAATCAACTGCTACAGGACTTCTTGCAGCTCCTTCCCACATCCCCACTGCCACAGCTAACTGAACTCAGCTCTGCCCTTCCTGTCTAACCAGAGCAGCCTCTGCTACTAATCAAAACCCTTAGTAATATTCCTTTTTTTTTTTTTTTTTGAGATGGAGTCTCATTCTGTTGCCCAGGCTGGAGTGTAGTGGCACGATCTCGGCTCACTGCAAGCTCCGCCTCCTGAGTTCAAGCGATTCTCCTGCCTCAGCCTCCTGATTCTCCTGCCTCAGCCTCCCAAGTAGCTGGGACTACAGGCATTTGCCACTATGCCCAGCTAATTTTTGTATTTTTAGTAGAGACGGGGTTTCACCATGTTAGCTAGGATGGTCTCGATCTCCTGGCCTCGTGATCTGTCCACCTCGGCCTCCCAAAGTGCTGGGATTACAGGCGTGAGCCACCGCGCCTGGCCAACCCTCAGTAAAAATTCTTTTACGCTTAGCTAGGCTTTTAAAAATTCTAGCCCCTAGCCACAATAGCATTTTGCCACTCATCCCTCCCCTGCCAAAAGCCTGACTCCAGTCAAATCAAGCGGATTGCTAGGCCTTACCTAGATTCAGTACCTTTCTATTCCCTGCTCATGTGATGCCCCTTTGCCTGAAGGGCCCACCTACCACACCATTCCCTTAGTTTTCCACGCCTATAATTCCAGCACTTTGGGAGACCCAGGCGGGAGGACTGATTGAAGAGTTCAAGACCAGTCTAGGCAACAAAGAGAGACCTTGTCTCTACAAAAAAAAAAACCGATCAAAAAAATTAGCTGGGAGTGGTGACACATGCCTGTAATCCCAGCTACTTGGGAGGCTGAGGCTGGTGGATTGCCTGAGCCCAAAAGTTGGAGGCTGCAGTGAGCCACAATCACGCCACTCCAGCCTAGGTGACAGAGTAAGGCCCTGTCTCACAAAAATAAAAATAGAAGATTCCTTACCCTCCACTAGTAACAATTTCCCTTAAATAACCTTCAAGAGCTCTTAGGCAGACCTCTTTCAATAGGACCTTTTCCAACATGACCCTCTTTTTCTTTTTTTGAGACAGGGTCTTGCTCTGTCGCTCAGGTTGGAGTGCAGTGGTGTGAACACGACGCACTGTAGCCCTGACCTCTTGGGCTCAAGCGATCTTCCTGCCTCAGTCTCCCAAGTAACTGGGACCACAGACAAGTGCCCCACTAAGCCTGGCTTTTTTTTGGAGATGCATCTTACTGTGTTGTCCAGGTTGGACTCAACTCCTGGGCTCAAGCACTCTTTCCACCTTGGCCTCCCAAAGTGCTGGGATTACAGGCATGAGTTACCATACTCGGCCTCTAACCCCTTTCTATTCTGCATTGTCACCATTATCTGCTGACCTTAGCTACTCATCCATAAGCTTTTTTGAGGCAAGATCCATCGCTCTGTATCACTGTAGCATCTAACATGTACAGTGTAGCAGATGTGCAGTGGATCACAAATAATGGAATGATTACCCACTATTTTTTTTTTTTTGAGACAGAGTCTCGCTCTGTCGCCCAGGCTGGAGTGCAGTGGCCGGATCTCAGCTCACTGCAAGCTCCGCCTCCCGGGTTCACGCCATTCTCCTGCCTCAGCCTCCCCAGTAGCTGGGACTACAGGCACCCGCCACCTCGCCCGGCTATCATTTTTTTTTTTGTTTTTTTTTTTTTTTTTTTTTTTTGCGACGGAGTCTCGCGCTGTGTCACCCAGGCTGGAGTGCAGTGGCGCGATCTCGGCTCACTGCAAGCTCCGCCTCCCAGGTTCACGCCATTCTCCTGCCTCAGCCTCCGAGTAGCTGGGACTACAGGCGCCCGCCACCACGCCCGGCTAGTTTTTTGTATTTTTAGTAGAGACGGGGTTTCACCATGTTAGCCAGGATGGTCTCGATCTCCTGACCTCGTGATCCACCCGCCTCGGCCTCCCAAAGTGCTGGGATTACAGGCTTGAGCCACCGCGCCCGGCCTGGCTAGTTTTTTTTGTACTTTTTAGTAGAGACGGGGTTTCACCGTGTTCGCCAGGATGGTCTCGATCTCCTGCCCTCGTGATCCGCCCGTCTCGGCCTCCCAAAGTGCTGGGATTACAGGCTTGAGCCACCGCGCCCGGCGATTACCCACTATTAACTCTAATATCCCGTCTCACATTTGTCACATTCATTACTTCCAGGGTTTAGAAACCCAAAGCTATGGGAATCCAACGCTTATTTTGAGCTTCATCCAAAATTCAACTATAGTCAGAATATTACTTTGATTACTCCAATAAAACAAATACTGGCACAATGCTGTGTATTTACATCTTTTAAAAGCATGTTTTAAAACCTCACATTCAGTTTTACCAAGAGCACTGGCTGAGTAACATACTGTGTTCAAGGGTTGGGGACACAGAGGTGACTAGGTCACACAGAGGCCTATTTTCAGAGATCTTGTGGTAGAGATGAAGACATGTGTGTTGATAGCTACAGTAAAGGTCATGAATACAGTGCCTTAGAAAGAGAATAACGAAGAAGCAGCTCTGCCTGATAGATCAGGCTTTACATACCGGCATCTCCAAGCAGAAAAAGGCACAACAGTAGAGCAATGGACATGTCCAAAGTCCAGGATGTGGGAAGTAGGGTGTGGCTGGAAGGAAGGGTGAGGACCAGAGATGCTGCTGGAAATCAGGCAGTGCCAAGTACACTAAGACTCTAATTGGCCAGTCTGAATGAACCTTCCTTTTTAACAAGCTTTTCTAAGGTTTCAAATGGGTAGTTTAATTTTCAACTAATAAAAGGGTGGCCAGATTAAAAAGAAAATTAGGTATTTACCAATCAACCGCATCTAATAAGTAACTAATTCAATAAAAATGTATTGATTATTTTCTAGGAGCTAATGAAGACACAAGACCTGCTCCTTGTGGTTAAAGACATTCAGAACACTCATACATCGAGCTTCAAAGCCTAAATATAAATATGGTCATTTACTTCTGTTTTTTTTTTTTTTTTTTTTTTTTTTTGAGACGGAGTCTCTCTCTGTCGCCCGGGCTGGAGTGCAGTGGCCGGATCTCAGCTCACTGCAAGCTCCGCCTCCCGGGTTCCCGCCATTCTCCTGCCTCAGCCTCCCGAGTAGCTGGGACTACAGGCGCCCGCCACCTCGCCCGGCTAATTTTTTTTTTTTTTATTTTTTAGTGGAGACGGGGTTTCACCGTGTTAGCCAGGATGGTCTCGATCTCCTGACCTCGTGATCCGCCCGTCTCGGCCTCCCAAAGTGCTGGGATTACAGGCTTGAGCCACCGCGCCCGGCCTACTTCTGTTTTTGAGACAGGGTCTTGCTTTGTCACCCAGGCTGGAGTGCAAACGCGTGATCTTGGCTCACTAAACTTCCACCTCCTAGGTTCAAGCGATTCTCCTGTCTCAGCCCCCCTGAGTAGCTGGGACTAAAGCTATATGCCACCATACCTAGCTAATTTTTGTATTTTTAGTAGAGACAGGGTTTCACCATGTTGGCCAGACTGTTCTCAAATTCCTGACCTCAAGTGATCCACCCGCCTTGGCCTCCCAAAGTGCTAGGATTACAGGCATGAGGCCAATATGGTAATTTACTTCTGAACCTAGTTCAGAGAACTCCTCCCTAAAGACAGAAAAATATTTCACTAGCTGAGATACAGGTTGAGCAACCCTAATCCAAAAATTTGAAATGCTCCAAAATCTGAAATTTTCTGAGCACTGACATGACACTACAATTGGAAAATTCCACCCCTGACCTTATTTGAAAGGTCACAGACAAAAGGGCAGTCAAAACTTTTAGTCCAGGCAACACAGTTAGCCTAGCCTGTCTCTACAAAAAATAAATTAGCGGGGTGTGGTGGCATGCACTTGCCAGCTACTGAAGTAAAAAGATCACTTGAGCCCAGGAGTTTGAGGCTGCAGTGAGCTATGATTGCATTGCTATACTCCAGCCTGAGTGACGAGACCCTGTGTAAAAAAACGGAAACAAAAATATCACACAAAAAAACCAAAGCACACACCGTTTTGTGTATAAAATTATTTAAAGTATTGTATAAGATTACCTTTGGCATGTATAAGGCATATACAAAATATAAATGAATTTCATGTTTAGACTTATGTAAATGCAAATACTTAGAAAAAAAAAAAAACCCAAAATATCAAAACAGTTCTGGTCCCAAGCATTTTGTATAAGGGATACACAACCTCTACTGGCTTAAGATAAAACAGTAACATGAGAAAATAATGGTAGAAGCTCAAAGTTCATTGTGCCTACTGACTGCTGGTTATAACTGTCATTTCCTCTTACATCGCTCTCTGTGATGGTGATGGGAAGGCCGCGCAGCATGATGGTCTTGCTCTCCCTCTCGTCACTGATGTCATGCCTATAGTCGTGCTCACCATAGTCACCATCTGAATGGTAGCCATCTTCAGATCGGTCACTGTTCCTTCTTTCACGTTCTCTCTGAGTTACAATAAACAAAATCACAATTAACATCACCCTGTACTCTTTGAAACAGGCCCTCCGTGCCTAGAAATTATCCTTAGAGGGAAGTCTACAGAACTGATACAAGCATTCCATGGTAATGTTCACTGCAATTTTTTTTTTTTTGAGACAGTCTCACTATGTTACCCAGGCTGGTCTGAACTCCTGGCCTCAAGTGACCCTTCCTGCTTTGGCCTCCCAAAGTGCTGGGATTACAAGCACGCCCAGTCTGCAGTGTTTTCTTTTTCTGTTTGTTTGTTTGTTTTTTAAGACAGTTTCCCTCTTATTGCCCAGGCTGGTGTGCAGTGGTGTGATGATCTCGGCTCACTGCAACCTCCGCCTGCCGGGCTCAAGCGATTCTCCTGCCTCAGCCTCCCCAGTAGCTGGGACTATAGGCGCTTGCCACCACACCCAGTTAATTTTTTGTATTTTTGGTAGAGACGGGGTTTCACCATGTTAGCCAGGATGGTCTCAATCTTCTGACCCCATGATCCACCCACCTTGGCCTCCCAAAGTGCTGGGATTACAGGTGTGAGCCACTGCGCCTGGCCTTCTGGTTTTTTTTGAGACAGAGTCTCGCACTGTCGCCCAGGCTGGGCGTGGAGTGTGGAGTGCAATGGCACGATCTCAGCTCACTGCAACCACCACTTCCCAGGCTCAAGCAATTCTCATACCTCAGCCTCCTGAGTAGCTGAGGTCGCACCACTGCACTCTAGCCTGAGTGACAAGAGTGAAACTCTGTCTCAAAAAAAAAAAAGATATACCGAGATAACTAAAACAACTTATATTTTATTATTTTTATTATTATTATTTTAAAGACAGGGTCTCCCTATGGTGCTCAGGCTGGCCTTGAACTCCTGGGCTCAAGGGATCCTCCTGCCTTGGCCTCCCAAAGTGTTGGGATTATAGGTGTGAGCCACCGCGCCTGGCCAACAACTTATATTTATCATTCATTTCAAAACACAGAACTAATATGTTATCATAACCCCATTGTTTCATCTTTAAAATGGTAATAACACCTACCTTATCAGGCTGTACTGAGACCTAAATGAATTCATGAAGTCAAGTGCTCAAAAGTACATGGTGAGCCCTAGGTAAACCCTGGCTATTATTTCTTTTTTTTTTTTTTGAGACAGAGTTTTGCTTTGTCACCCATGCTGGAGAGCAGCGGTGCGATCTCGGCTTGTTACAACCTCCACCTCCCAGGTTTCAAGTGATTCTCCTGCCTCAGCCTCCCAAGTAGCTGGAATTACAGGTGCCCACCACCACACTCAGCTAATTTTTGTATTATCAGTAGAGCTGGGTTTCACTATGTTGGCCAGACCGGTCTTGAACTCCTGACCTCAAGTGATCTGGCCACCTTGACCTCCCAAAGTACTGGGATTATGGGAAGGGGCCACTGGGCCTGGCGGCCTGGCTGCTGTTTCTATTACTATAAGACTCAGGGTGTTTCTGGGGGTTATGCAGCCACTGGTCACTCACCTCTGGACTGTCATAGTCTCGGTAGTCGTCGTATCTATCACCCCTCCGATCATCACTAGATCTTTTGTAATCTGAGTCCCTCCGCCTGCTTCGGGATTCACGCTCATCACGGTCATCCCTGTCTATGATGGAACCGTATCTTCCACTACGCTCTGTTCTACTCACTCTGCCAGGGAAAATAATTTTCATTCTAAAGTCAGTCACATTTTGTACCTTTAAAAGACAGAGTTAAAAATACACACGCCCCACAGATCAGTTTATAAGATATAGCCAAATAGTTTAAAGTGTTAAAATGTATTACTAAATTCCAGTTTACTAAAATAACCACTGGGAAAATACCTATATCCCTAAATGTAATGATAATTGTCAGGAATTTATGCTAAATTTGAAACAAACATTTGGGTTGAATATTTCTAAGAAAGGGTCATGTTATCCAAGTTTATTTTTGCACTTTGTCAAGCCTAGAGTCTACATATTATCTCTTCATCCCTGATTCAGACCAAAAACAGGAAAAAAGCAGTTACTCGAATTTCACCCAATTTTAAAGGGTGAAATTAAGTACATCCCTGGCTCATCTACTCTCAAGAGTATCATATCTACTAGAAAATGGACCAAAAACCTGGATGAACTAAGTTAGTCTTTTTTTTTTTTTTTTTTTTTGAGACGGAGTCTCGCTCTGTCGCCCAGGCTGGAGTGCAGTGGCCGGATCTCAGCTCACTGCAAGCTCCGCCTCCCGGGTTCACGCCATTCTCCTGCCTCAGCCTCCAGAGTAGCTGGGACTACAGGCGCCCGCCACCTCGCCCGGCTAGTTTTTTGTATTTTTTAGTAGACACGGGGTTTCACCGTGTTAGCCAGGATGGTCTCGATCTCCTGACCTTGTGATCCGCCCGTCTCGGCCTCCCAAAGTGCTGGGATTATAGGCTTGAGCCACCGCGCCCGGCCAGTTAGTCTTTTTTTTCCCCATCAGGCAACTTAGTTGTCTGTCAGATATAACTGGATAGTTACCCAAAACTAGCACCCCTTAAGAGAACACTCTTCTTATAACATCTGGTTTATTTTTGGTTGAAGGGCAGCACTGGGCTTCATGAGAAAACCTAATAATAAGGGGCTTAAACCTATTTGACCACAGATAAAATAGGTCTTTTGTAAATTGTTTTACCAGATTCATAAAACTGTGGCAAAGGAAAGGTTTATAAGGGCTTCATTTAGAATATACAAATTTAATAAAAAGAATCAAAGGAAATATGGGACTGAGACACCCCAAAGGGGTAAATGTTAATTTAATAAGCTATTTAGAACCACAGACTGCTGACATAGCATTAAAACACCATGTGACATGAACATTTCCTAAGGTCCCTCGGGCCTGTCAATGTGATCTACCACAGGGACTGACCTCAATACCAAAAAGGCAGATGGCTGAATAAGGTTGTGTGTTTAAATCAAATGGTCTGAGAGTGTGTACCCAATAGCCAAATGCTCTCATCTTGATTTTCCACTAATTCTTTGGCTCTTTCTTTCATGTAACACACGGTCCCAAGCTTCTCAGCTCTCTAAGTCTGGATCATCTTGCTATTTAGGGAACAATAACGAGAACTGGCATTCATTGATTGCTTACCACAGCCAGGAACTGTGCTAAGTGCCAGACTGTATGATCTCCTGGATTCTGCAAAGGTTGCTGTCCACACAGGGAACCCTCAGGGACCCATTCTACCCTGCCCTTCTTTGCCTAAAATTCTTTCTTATCCTTCAGCTTCCTTCCAGAGAATACTTTCTCCAGGAAGCTTTCCTGGCTGTGAACAAGAAAAAGACATACTTCCTGTGTGTTATAAGAGCACCCTATACTTTATCACAGCATGTTCACACACTACTTTCTCTCACTAGACTGTTAGTTTGTGACAACAGGACCATAAAGGTGTTCATCAGCAATGCCTGGCACGAAACACTCACATATTAGTTTGATAAACTATTTTAAACAAAGAGTTCAGTCCCCACTGAAATGTTGAGTTCAAAGTCATGTACTATAGTAACTTACCTTTTGTCTGAACCCATTGTCCCACTGAAGATCTAGCACACAGCTCCAAAAGGTTCAAATTTTATTTTTTCTAGGAGACAAGAGAGAGTAATTGCTGTAAATCTCAGAGATCACTTAAGTGAGCAGCTCCATAAGCTTGGATACTACTGAGGCTGGGAGTTCATCAAACCTTCAAATCACTGACAGCGATTATCTAAGGTAGGGAGGTGGTGGGGACAAACTGTCAACGTTAAAATCATGCTAATATTTTGTTAACCATGAGCAAAACCGGAAGATTAAGAATACTTTAAAATATTAGATTCCAGATTTAACAACAGAATCATAATATGGAGCAAGCAGAAGACTCCTTCCCTGCTCCTACCTTAGAATTACAAAGCAAAAAGGGCAGAGCTGCAATGAGCTCCTTTGGTTTTGTATCAAAGCAACTCTAGTGGGATAGTTGACCGTTAAAACATTAATCCAAGTGTCTTCATTTAATACAAAGAGCAACATGAAATTCAAACATTTCTGATGAAAAATTTAAAACCTCGTAGAAGCTGGGATACTGAGCTGACTGAAATCTACTACATTAATAACATATCGCATAAGACAAGAGCAAAGCTAGAAACGACCTAATTCCTAGGTAACAATAACCACCACGTCTTGAGTCAGTTCTTATGACTACAAACCACTGAGTGGCGAAGAGCCCGGCCCACCTGCTCCCCGTTGGTAAAGAGACATCACATAGCTGGACCGCGTTCGATGAGCGCGAGGTCCGAGAAATCAGTTCTAGTGGTCTCTGGAGCCTAGTATAGAGCGTATGCTCAATGATTTGTTGAAATTAATAAATGAAAAAGAACCACTGGGGGGAAACAAGTCCCGAGGCATATTCACTGGTGCTGCCCCTTCTCTCCCGGGCGGTGCCGGCACCCACCTCCGTGGGGTCTCGCGGCCGAGATGGCGGCGTCACGGCCTGCTCCCTGCTCGACCGACTCCAGCGTCCGGCCTGCCCTCCCCGCACACACCCCTCCCGCCTCCCAAGAGGTTCCTAACCCGGAGATCGGCCATCACCGAACAGCTTTTCGGAGAGGGCGATTCAGTTGCAGTTGAGGGGGGATGGCGGCCAGAGACTGCCAGGGCGCTCCCGAGGAGGGCCAGAGGGACAGGCGACGGCTCCACTGCTCCGCTGGGCTGGAGATTAGGGGACGTGTACCCACAAGGGGCAAAGTCACGGCCAGAGAGAAGCAGGCCAGAGGCTGAGCTGGCTGGACGACCTCTGGAAACTGACAGAGCTGGCAACAAGGGCGGGCGCGGCCCTCCAACGCCTGGGGTAATTTAGCCCCTCTACAGAACCGGCTGGAGCTGATCAATCGCCTCCGGCAGCTGACAAGGGAGGCCTGGGGGCCAGCCCCAATGGCAAGAACCTACCGTCGTTAGACAGCCACCGCACTTACCCCAAGGAGAGACCGAAGCAGCAGTAGCGGTTCTCCGTCCCCGAACCTCCAACAAGATTCGGCTGCTCCACAAAATGGCGCCTCCGCCGACGGCCGTCTCCTACCCACAGTACCTCACGCCTATCCCCTCCCTTTGTCACCCGCCTCCTGCGGATGAGTCCAATCCTCTAAGCGGCCTGGCTGCGCGAGGGCTGCCGGGAAATGTGGTCGCCAGACCATCCTTGTCACTTGGGACGCTCTGTGTTTCTTGCAATTCTCTTCTAAATCACCACAGAGTTGTCGATCGGCTTTTGCAGACCTGGATTTGTTTTTAGGGCTCCTATTAGGCATGGTAATAATTCTTTGCTTTTGCTACTAGCGCCATAGAGAGTACAGTTTGCTTTCACTGGCACGGTGTAAAACATTGTTTAATGTTTTACATTAAAAGGAGACCGTGGGTGGCGTGGTGGCTCAACCATGATCCAGCATTTTGGGAGGCCGAGGCAGGAGGATCGCTTGAGGCCAGGAGTTCGAGACCAGCCTGGACAACACAGTGAGACCCTATCTCTACAAAAAATAAAATTAGCTGAGCGTGGTGGCGTGGGCCTCTAATCCCAGCTACTCAGGAGCTGAGGTGAGAGGTTCGCTTGGGCCCAGGAGGTCGAGGCTGCAGTGAACCGTGCTCTCCTCACCGCACTCCAGCCTGGGGTCAATGTGAGAAACTGTCGCTGAAAAATAAAAAGGAGGCCGGTGCCGGGCACAGTGGCTCACGTCTGTAATCCCAGCACTTTGGGAGGCCGAGGTGGGCGATCACAAGGTCAGGAGATCGAGACCATTCTGGCTAACTCGGTGAAACCCCGTCTCTAGTAAAAATATAAAAAATTAGCCGGGCGCGGTGGTGGGCGCCTGTAGTCCCAGCTCCTGGGGAGGCTGAGGCAGGAGAATGGCGTGAACCCGGGAGGCGGAGCTTGCAGTGAGCCGAGATAGCGCCACTGCACTCCAGCCTGGGCGACAGAGCAAGACTGTGTCTCAAAAAAAAAAAAAAAAAAAAAAGGAGGCCGGGCGAGGTGGCTCAAGCCTGTAATCCCAGCACTTTGGGAGGCCGAGGAGGGTGGATCACGAGCTCAGGAGCTCAAGACAGCCTGATCAATATGGTGAAACCGCGTCTCTACTAAAAATACAAAAATTAGCTGGGCGTGGTGGCGTGTGCCTGTATTTCCAGCTACCAGGGAGGCTGAGGCAGGAGAATCGTTTGAACCAGGGAGGCGGAGGTTGCAGTAAGCCAAGATCGTGCCACTGCACTCCAGCCTGGCCGACAGAGCAAGACTCAGTCTCAAAATAACAATAATTAATAAATAAATAAAAAGGAGGGGCCGGGTGTGGTGGCTCATGCCTGTAATCCGAGCACTGGGAGGCCGAGGCAGGTGGATCAGTTGAGCTCAGGAGTTTGAGACCAGCCTGGCCAACATGGCTAAACCCGGTCTCTACTAAAAACACAGGCCGGGCGCGGTGGCTCACGCCTGTAATCTCAGCACTTTGGGAGGCCGAGGCGGGCGGATCACAAGGTCAGGAGATCGAGACCATCCTGGCTAACACGGTGAAACCCCGTCTCTACTAAAAATACAAAAAAATTAGCCGGGCGCGGTGGCGGGCGCCTGTAGTCCCAGCTACTCAGGAGGCTAAGCCGGAGAATGGTGTGAACCTGGGAGGCGGAGCTTTCAGTGAGCCGAAATTGCGCCACTGCACTCCAGCCTGGGGCACAGAGCGAGACTCCGTCTCAAAAAAAAAAAAAAAAAAAAAATGGCCGGGCGCGGTGGCTCAAGCCTGTAATCCCAGCACTTTGGGAGGCCGAGACGGGTGGATCACGAGGTCAGGAGATCGAGACTATCCTGGCTAATACGGTGAAACCCCGTCTCTACTAAAAATACAAAAAACTAGCCAGGCGAGGTGGCGGGCGCCTGTAGTCCCAGCTACTCAGGAGGCTGAGGCAGGAGAATGGCGTAAACCCGGGAGGCGGAGCTTGCAGTGAGCTGAGATCCGGCCACCGCACTCCAGTCTGGGCTACAGAGCGAGACTCCATCTCAAAACAAAAAACAAAAAACAAAAAACAACACAAAAATTAACTGGGTGTGGTGGCACGCACCTGTAATCCCAGCTACTTGGGAGGCTGAGGTAGGAGAATCTCTTGAACCCCAGAGGCGGAGGTTGCAGTGAGCAGAGATTGCTCCACCGAACTCCAGCCTGTGCAACACAGCAAGACTCCATCTCAAAAAATAATAAAAATAAAAAAATTAAAATGAGGAACATTAGTTGATCATTTTACTGGATGCTAGATTATTGCCCTAGATGCTTTACAAACATTTTTGTTTGTTTTTTTGAGATGGAGTTTTGCTCCTGTTGCCCAGGCTGGAGTGCAATGGCATGATCTCAGCTTACAGCAACCTCTGCCTCCCAGGTTCAAGTGATTCAGCCTCCCAAACAGCTGGGATTACAGGCACCCGCCACCACACCCAGCTAATTTTTGTATTTTTAGTAGAGACAGGGTTTCACCATGTTGACCAGGCTGGTTTTGAACTCCTGACCTCAGGTGATCCACCCACCTCAGCCTCCCAAAGTGCTGGGATTACAGGCATGAGCCACTGCACCCAGCCAGAACTGATTTTTCAGGTCATACATACAAATTGAAAAAATAGACCATGGCAAGGCAGAGGAAAATATCAGTTACAGAAAACTGTGCCTATGCCATTTTCTTCTCTCTCTGGAAAAGCTTTCAAGAATAAGTGGAGAGATGTCAGTGTATATATCTATATATGGGTATATACACAATACATATATAGATGAAAAGGTAGAAATATATGTGGTGTGTGTGTATTTAGAGAGGAAGTATATACAATTTATGGGGAAGCATATATGCAAAATATCAGAAAAGAGTAAATGCATTAATGAAATTTAAAAGTTAAACATAGATGACATCATTGCAAACCCTACAATGGATGATGCAGATGCCAAGAATCTAGAACCCACTAGACTTCATAGCCACTAGCCGTTGCCTGCCTTGTCCCCAAGGCAGTTCAACAAACACCTTTGGGTATTCCTGAGGTGCTTGCTGAGCTGGGTTCATCACCAGTCATAAAAGCTATATAGCTATTTACAAACCACAAAATAATCTTTTTTTTTTTTGAGAGGGGGTCTTACTCTGTCACCAAGGTTGGAGTGCAGTGTCGCGATCTTGGTTCATTGCAACCTCGACCTATCAGGATCAAGCGATCCTCCTGAGTAGCTGAGACCACAGGTGTGCACCACCATGCCCAGCTAATTTTTTGTATTTTTGGGGTAGAGATGGAGTTTCACCATGTTGCTCAGGCTGGTCTGAACTCTTAAGTTCAAGCAATGCTCTTACCTCAGTCTCCCAAAGTGCTGGGATTACAAGCATGAGCCACCATGTCCAGCCTGCAAAATAATTCTTGAACTTGAAGAGGTCCCTGGCAAAAAGGGATGGATTTCATCCAGACATAAGTGCCATCCTCCAAATTATCTCTGGTAGCTGATCTTTTAGACATTGCCCTGTTGAGCTTCAGAGCTCTGCTGCCAAAGGCCTGTCTGGTAGCTGATGTAAGAAAAACAAAGACATCAGAGTGAGTTGCTTTTTGTTTTAAATAAAGCCACATATGTTCAATAAAGAATAGTCCTTTAAGATTGTCTTTTCTAGTTTCTGGATGTGAAAAAAAAAAAAGAAAGTTCCCCTCTTTAATGAAATTATGATCATGTCTTAAAAAAGAAAATCTCCTACCACTTGGCAAAAGAAGAGACTGGTTCACATGTTTTGGTTCCAGGCTGGGATCTATTGCTCTAGAAGATAAAGAAGAAAAAAATGTATGGAAGAATTCTTGCCTATACCAATAAACCAAATGATTTCTTTTGTCAAAGATGGGCTTTGATGAACTAAGGAAGAGATATAATCAAAATTCAATCCGACAAGTATTTTCTATAAATCTGTGAGTTCAGCATTGTTTATTAATTTATTGAGTACCTGTGCCAGGTCCTAGGGATAAAGTAGTGAGGAAATTACCAAAGATCTCTGCTCTGGCATCAAAAACCTCAGGGAACTTCCCAGGGACATTACAGGGTGACTGTTTTCACACCCATTCCTACTTTAATCAGTACCCAAGTGTTGTGCCTAACCCCTACTAACGTCAACAAGGGAAGGAACTAGGTTCAAGAGGCTGAAGAAGAGACCTAGAGCCAGCAAATGAGATGTGAGGTTTTATTACTTTAAATGACAAAAACCATGATTACTTTATCTCCAATCTTATATTAGGGGCTTACATACAGAGAAGAGAGCCCAGTGGCAGTGGGCTGGAAAGGAGAACCACCTTATGTACAGAAATAGTCCAGTGGTGGCTGGGCGCAGTGGCTCACACCTGTAATGCCAGTACTTTGGGAGGCCGAGGCAGGTGGATCACGAGGTCAGGAGTTCAAGACCAGCCTGGCCAAGATGGTAAAACCCCGTCTCTACTAAAAATATAAAAGTTAGCCGGGTGCTGTGGCAGGTGCCTATAATCTCAGCTACTCATGAGGCTGAGGCAGGAGAATCGCTTGAACCCGAGGGAAGGAGGTTGCAGCGAACCAAGATCACGCCACTGCACTTCAGCCTGGGTGACAGAGTGAGACTCTGTCTCAAAAAAAGAAAGAAAGAAAAAAGAAATGGTCTAGTGGTGATGGCTGGATAACAGGATAACATATCCACATGGCCCGGTGGCAGTGGGCTAGGCAGGAAAACTGTAACTGCCTGCAAACATCATGCAGCGTATATAGCCTATTCACTTAATAATACTCTCCCCCTAATGACCTCCACCTGGCAATCTTCATTTGCCCCAAAACTCAGGGCCTCAATCTCCTGTATGTCCCATGTTCCATGTGACAGACTGAGGGCTAAGATGTTTATCATAGGTAAGGAACGAAGTTCTAGTTGGTCACTCCCAGATTCCCTAGCTGGGAATACACTTCATGTGCATCTGCCATACACAGTTATTCTAAGAGTAGGCTTAAATTATTGCTCTCAAGCCTGGCTATGGTGGCTCACGCCTGTAATCCCAGCACTTTGGGAGGCCAAGGTGGGCAGATCACTTGAGATCAGGAGTTCAAAACCAGCCTGGCCAGTGTGGCGAAAACCCATCTCTACCAAAAATACAAAAATTTGCCAGGCATGGTGGTGCGCGACTGTAGTCCCAGCTACTCGGGAGGCTGAGCCACAAGAATTGCTTGAACCTGGGAGGCAGAGGTTGCAGTAAGCCAAGATGGTGCCACTGCACTCCAGCCTGGGTGACAGAACAAGCAGAGTGAGACTGTCTCAAAAAAAAAAAAAAGGCCGGGCACGGTGGCTCACACCTCTAATCTCAGCACTTCGGGAGGCTGAGGCGGGCGGATCACGAGGTCAGGAGATTAAGACCATCCAGGCTAACACGATGAAACCCCACCTCTACTAAAAAATACAAAAAAATTTAGCCGGGCGTGGTGGCAGGCACCTGTAGTCCCAGCTACTCGGGAGGCTGAGGCAGGAGAATGGTGTAAATCTAGGAGGAGGAGCTTGCAGTGAGCAGAGATTGCGCCACTGCACTCCAGCATGGGCGACAGAGCAAGACTCTGTCTCAAACAAAACAAAACAAAACAAAACAAAACAAAACAAAACAAAACGCTATCAGGTGCTTTTTTTTTGTTTTGTTTTTCTTTTTTTGAGATGGAGTTTTGCTCTTGTTGCCCAGGCTGGAGTGCAATGGTGCAATCTCAGCTCACCACGACCTCTGCCTCCTGGGTTCAAGCAATTCTCCTGCCTCAGCCTCCCAAGTAGCTGGGATTACAGGCATGTGCCACCATTCCTGGCAAATTGTGTATTTTTAGTGGAGATGGGGTTTCTCCATGTTTATCAGGCTGGTCTCGAACTCCCAACCTCCGATGATCCACCTACTTGGACCTCCCAAAGTGCTGGGGTTACAGGTGTGAGCCACTGAGCCCAGCTGGTACTGCTTTAAAAAGTATACTAAGGCTAGGCATGATGGCTCAGGCCTGTAATGTCAGCACTTTGGGAGGCCCAGGCGGGCAGATCACTTGAGGTCAGGAGTTCAAGACCAGCCTGGCCAACATGGTAAAACCCCATCTCCACTAAAAAATACAAAACTTAGCAGGGCATAGTGGCATGTGCCTGTAGTCCCAGCTACTCAGGAGGCTGAGGCAGGAAAATTGCTTGAACCCAGGAGGTGGAGGTTGCAGTCGGCTGTGATCTTGCCACCGCACTCCAGCCTGGATAACACAGAGGGACTCTGTCTCAAAAGAAAAACACAAAAAACAAAGTGTATTAAAAATTTCATGGCTGGGTGCGGTGGCTCACACCTGTAATCCCAGCACTTTGGGAGGCCGAGGCGGGCGGATCACGAGGTCAGAAGATCGAGACCATCCTGGCTAACATGGTGAAACCCCGTCTCTAGTAAAAATACAAAAAATGGGCCGGGCGCGGTGGCTCAAGCCTGTAATCCCAGCACTTTGGGAGGCCGAGATGGGCGGATCACGAGGTCAGGAGATCGAGACCATCCTGGCGAACACCGTGAAACCCCATCTCTACTAAAAAATACAAAAAACTAGCCGGGCGAGGTGGCGGGCGCCTGTAGTCCCAGCTACTCGGGAGGCTGAGGCAGGAGAATGGCGTAAACCCGGGAGGCGGAGCTTGCAGTGAGCTGAGATCCGGCCACTGCACTCCAGCCCGGGCTACAGAGCGAGACTCCGTCTCAAAAAAAAAAAAAAAAAAAAAAAAAAAAAAAAAAAAAAATGATCTGGGCGTGGTGGTGGGCGCCTGTAGTCCCAGCTGCTTGGGAGGCTGAGGCAGGAGAATGGCGTGAACCCGGGAGGTGGAGCTTGCAGTGAGCAGAGATCCTGCCACTGCACTGAAGCCTGGGCCCACAGAGCGAGACTCTGTCTCAAAAAAAAAAAAAAAAAAGATAAAAAATTCAGACGCTGGCTTGGCACAGTGGCTCATGCCTGTAAATCCCAGCACATTGGGAGGCTGAGGCGGGTGGATCACCAGAGGTCAGGAGTTTGAGACCAGCCTGGCTAACATGGTGAAACCCCGTCTCTACCAAAAATACAAAAATTAGCTGGGCGTGCTGGCAGACGCCTGTAATTTCAGCTACTCAGAAGGCTGAGGCAGGAGAATCGCTTGAACCTGGGAGGCAGAGGTTGCAGTGAGCTGAGATCATGCCATGCACTCCAGCCTGGGCTAAGAGAGACTCCATCTCAAAAAGAAAGAAAAAGGAAAACAAAAAAATTTCAGACCTTGCATGTTCTCACTCATAAGTGGGAGTTGAGCAATGAGAACACATGGACACAGGGAGGGGAACATCACACACGAGGACAAGGGGAGGGAGAGAATCAGGATAAATATTTAATGCATGCGGGGCTTAAAACCTAGATGATGCCAGGCGCAGCGGCTCATGCCTGTAATCCCAGCACTTTGGGTGGCCGAGGCGGGCAGATCATGAGCTCAGGAGATCGAGATCATCCTGGCCAACATCATGAAACCCCGTCTCTACTAAAATACAAAAAATTAGCTGGTTGTGGTGGCGTGTGCCTGTAGTCCCAACTACTTGGGAGGCTGAGGCAGGGGAATCGCTTGAACCCGGGAAGCGGAGGTTGCGGTGAGCTGAGATCCCGCCATTGCACTCCAGCCTGGCGACAGAGCAAGACTCCGTCTCAAAAAAAAAAAAAAGAAAACCCAGATGATTGGTTGATAGGTGCAGCAAACCACCACGCACATGTACATGTACACCTATGTACAAATCTCCACATTCTGCACATGTATCCTAGAACTTAAAGTAAAAAAAAAAAAAAAAATTCAGACCTTATTTCCAAAAGCAAAATCTCCACCACAAAGGAAAAGTTAAACTAGGAAGAGCAAACAAACCTAGGCCATGGGCCAAACTAGGTCTGAGTTTAAAACACTTACTCCAGGGAAGATGTTGTAATCCCAGCACTTTGGGATGCCAAGGTAGGTGGATGACCCTGAGGTCAGAAGTTCGAGACCAGCCTGGTCAACACGGTGAAACCCCATCTCTGCTAAAAATACAAAAATTAGTCACTAATGGTGGTGGGTGCCTGTAATCCCAGCTACTAGGGAGGTTAAGGCAAGACAATTGCTTGAACATGGGAGGTGGAGGTTGCAGTGAGCCAAGATCATGCCATTGCACTCCAGCCTGGGCAACAAGAGTGAAAACTGCATCTTAAAAAAAAGAAAAGGAAAAGAAAAAAAAACCAAAAAGGCCAGGCGCGGTGGCTTACGCCTGTAATCCCAGCACTTTGGAAGGCTGAGGCGGGCAGATCATGAGGTCAAGAGATCGAGACCATCTTGGCCAACATGGTGACACCCTGTGTCTACTAAAAATACAAAAATTAGCAGGCGTGGTGGCATGCACCTGTAGTCCCAGCTATTCGGGAGGCTGAGGCAGAAGAATCGCTTGAATCTGGAAGGCAGAGGCTGCAGTGAGCTGAGACTGCGTCAATGCAATGCAGCCTGGCAACAGAGCAAGACTCCGTCTCAAAAAAAAAACCCAAAAAAACAAATCTATGTCATGCTGTCCCCATAGCTTACTGTATTTCTCCCTTGAGGGTCTCATTGTGTCAGTAATTGCTCAATGTCCATTTTTCCCAGTGGACTGAGTTATATGGGCACAGAAGCCAACATCAGTCTTGCTATAATCCCCAGTGACATGTAGGCTAAGCTTCCAAAACATATACCAACACTTAATAATTGGATATGTTAACAACTTCAATAGTGAAGCATTTAATGTGTTCCATAGCTCATGACAGGTCCAGTTGGGTGACACAGGGTTAGAAGGAAAACCTGGTCTGGCCAGTTCAGGACAAAACTAGACCAGCTTCCAAAGAGTTTTGACCTACTCAGACAGGATGCAATGAGTTACTTCACAGATGAATCTGCAGACCATCGTTAGATGAGAAGGGTTTTTAAAGTGCAACTTGTCTAGTGCTGATAGATTCAAATGGCCCATCTTATGTAGTAATGCAGCACTAGTAGTAGCAAGGCCCAGAACATGGGGCTCTCAATTTCTAAGCTAATGTGCTCCTGATTTTGTTTGTTTTCCGTTTTGGATGAATAAAGATTTATTAAAGAGAACAATTAGATCTGGACACAGCATGGCAAATAAATTCAGATTTACTATTCCTGTTGATTTTTTTTTTTTTTTGGACGGAGTCTTGCTCTGTTGCCCAGGCTTGAGTGCAGCCGGGTGATCTCAGCTCACTGTAAGCTCTGCCTCCCAGGTTCACACCATTCTCCTGCCTCAGCCTCCCAAGTACCTGGGAGTACAGGCGCCGGCCACCAAGCCTGGCTAATTTTTTATATTTTTAGTAGAGACAGGGTTTCACCATGTTAGCCAGGATGGTCTCAATCTGCCGACCTCGTGATCCGCCCTCCTGGGCCTCCCAAAGTGCTGGGATTACAGGCGTGAGCCACTGCACCTGGCCTGAAGTTTTCTTCTTAGCATATTCTTGAGGCGGGTGGATCACGAGGTCAGGAGATCGAGACCATCCCTGGCTAACATGGTGAAACCCCGTCTCTACTAAAAATACAAAAAAA
>NC_037669.1:90120996-90121643 GCF_003255815.1 Theropithecus gelada
TCTCAAAAAAAAAAAAAAAAAGGCTGGGCGCGGTGGCTCACGCCTGTAATCCCAGCACTTTGGGAGGCCGAGGCGGGCGGATCACAAGGTCAGGAGATCGAGACCATGGTGAAACCCCATCGCTACTAAAAATACAAAAAAAAAATGAGCCGGGCGCGGTGGCGGGCGCCTGTAGTTCCAGCTACTCGGGAGGCTGAGGCAGGAGAATGGCGTGAACCCAGGAGGCGGAGCTTGCAGTGAGCCAGGATCGCGCCACTGCACTCCAGCTTGGGCGACAGAGCAAGACTCCGTCTCAAAAAAAAAAAAAAAGCATATTCTCCCTAACATCTCCCACTCCTCACTACCCATCTCTCCCAAACCCTCCGCCCCACCCACCTTTAACAGAGTATATTTCAGCCCTCCTTGGTCCAGCCTTATGTATACAGATCATACAACCAAGGGGTTGGCAAACTAAAACTCACAGGCCAATACTGTCTTTGTGAATAAAGTTTTATTGAGGCCGGGCGCGGTGGCTCAAGCCTGTAATCCCAGCACTTTGGGAGGCCGAGGCGGGTGGATCACGAGGTCAGGAGATCGAGACCATCCTGGCTAACATGGTGAAACCCCGTCTCTACTAAAAATACAAAAAACTAGCCGGGCGTGGTGGC
>NC_037669.1:90131491-90137947 GCF_003255815.1 Theropithecus gelada
GACGGAGTCTCGCTCTGTCGCCCAGGCTGGAGTGCAGTGGCCAGATCTCAGCTCACTGCAAGCTCCGCCTCCCGGGTTCCCGCCATTCTCCTGCCTCAGCCTCCCGAGTAGCTGGGACCACAGGCGCCGCCACCTCGCCCGGCTAATTTTTTGTGTTTTTAGTAGAGACGGGGTTTCGCCGTGTTAGCCAGGATGGTCTCGATCTCCTGACCTTGTGATCCGCCCGTCTCGGCCTCCCAAAGTGCTGGGATTACAGGCTTGAGCCACCGCGCCCGGCCAGGTGGGTGGGTTCTTAACCATCATGAGAGAAGCCAGTGAAGCCTATGACTGGGTAAGTCACCCTAACTGTGTGGTTGAGGTAGCAAGTCCATTTGACTCTGACACTAAGCTACTTCCTCCAGCTTAGCCTTTAATAGTAAAAGATGCTATTTCAGCAGCCCTATTCAACACTTGTTCATTAACCCAATTAATTTAAAAGCTGAGCAGGAAAGAGGAGTGCTATCTATCTGGAGACCCTAACACCACCTTTTAAAAATATATCAACTTTATTGAAGTATACACTTACAAATAATAAAAAGCACCTATTTTGATTGTACTATATAATTTGGCAAATGTATACACTATCTTCTGAAGTTGCTTTTGTTTTCCATCTTCTTATAAGGAGGGATCAGCACAGCCTATGAAGTCTATACCAGAAAGCAAAGAGAGCTGAGGCTCAAGGGAGTAACAGGTCACCAAAGTTTACCTCTCGTTCTCTCCTTTCCAGATAGGCTAGCTCCTGCTCAGACTGTTTTATCTTCCGGTGGATTTCCAGGTTTTGCTGAGAAGAGAGGCAATTCTATGAGTATAGGTCTAAGAAACAATGCTCCTAGAAATGCTTCTAGGTCTTTCCCAATAGTTGCTTTTGGATTGTAGCTCTTTTGATTGACCAGATTTACTAAATGATCACTGTACCCTGCAAGTAACAATCCCTAACTGGTCTTGTCATGCAGATTAGTTATGTGGTATGGCATAAGAGGGAATATTACTTTACTTATCTCCAAGACGTGGGAAACAAGTATCTCTTTATCTCTCTAAGTTGAAAATCATGGGAGAGAGGATGTGGGCACACCAGTGCAGAAAACTAAATGCCCACATACTCTGCCATACATACCATTCCCAGACATGCGTCATTCTTTAAGCCCCCAGAAAAACATGAAAAGGAGCCCCAGGGCTCCAAGAGACTGCTCTGAGAGTTGCAAATCTCTCATGCATGGCTCTACTACACAAGCCCTCAGTCGTATGTATGAAACTTAAGGAGTCCAAAGCAGCTCTTACATGAAGTGGTGGTTCTTTGTAGCAGACGACCCTAAGGAAAGGAAAAGTACTACAGTCTACTTTCCACTGTCCTATGACCAGTTCAGTTTGTGAATTCACCAGACCTGCGGCTCCTCTTTCCTGACGATTACTTTTTATCTCTTTAGTCATTTATTAGTATTTACACCAGATGGGTGAAATTTCAATATGTCACTCTGACGATTCACAATTTCGGGTCAAAGGGACTTGGGAGGTAGTCTGTTCCAGGGATTATCAAGGAGGAGCTTTTCAGAGTCCTATCTTTGCAAAGCCTCCACAGAGATGGCTGGGAAAAGTAATGTACCTATTACCAAAAGTAGAGCTTTTCAGTTTTTAGCTAAGTAAAACTTTGAGCTCTGTGTTCAGAGAAAGTCTAAATCTAGTCCCATCATTTGCTCTTGCAACGTCTACTAGAGAAGGGGTGTGAAACAAATTGCTCTGAGAATGTGAGTCCATTTAGGGACTTTATTTGTCCATAATTTGGATCCTTGGTCAGTTCATATAAAAGGGAATACTGCAGGGGAATACCAATGTATGTCAGTTTAACATCCCAAGTATAGATGTTGTGCTGTGGCTCATAACAATATTCACTACATGAAGAAATGGCAGAATTTGACTCACCTATGGTGAAAACTGCACACTGTCAGAGCTGGACAGAACCAGATGAAGTTACAAGAACCAAAGAAGAAAAGGGGCTTATCTGAGGTCCAACGTTAATGACAGAGCTAAGATGAGAAACCCAGCAAGTAATGTCTTAATCCACAACCCTTTCTCTTCCTACTCATCCTCCATATTTGGCACCCTAGCCACAGACATAATGCTTGGCTTGGGCCTACACATGGAAGTTCTTTGAGGGTAGGCATAACCTTAATCCAGAGCAATTCATTCTTGAATTGGACTGTTTTAATGATAGGAACTGGGGCTGATATTCGCTGAGGAAGGATTGTACTGCTGCTGCTTCTTTTTTTTTCTTTTTTGAGATAGAGTCTTGGTCTGTCACCCAGGGTGGAGTACAGTGGCATGATCTCGGTTCACTGCAAACTTTGCCTCCCAGGTTCAAGTGATTCTCCTGCCTCAGCCTCCCAAGTACTTGGGATTACAGGCATGCGCCACCACATCCAGGTAATTTTTGTATTTTTAGTAGAGACAGTTTCACCATGTTGGCCAGGCTGGTCTCAAACTCCTGATCTCAAGTGATCTAACTGCCTCGGCCTCCCAAAGTGCTGGAATTACAGGTGTAAGCCACGACGCCTGGCCTATATAATCTTTATTCCCTATAATCCCCATCAATAATAAGAGTCAACAGTTTTTTTTTTTTTTTTTTAAGAGACAGAGTCTCGCTCTGTCACCCAGGCTGGGAGGGCAGTGGCACGATCTCGGCTCACTGCAACCTCTGCCTCCCGGGTTCTAGCAATTCTCCTGTCTCAGCCTTCCGAGTGGCTGGGACTATAGGCACACACTACCATGCCTGGCTAATTTTTTGTATTTTAGTACAAAGGGGGTTTCACCATGTTGCCCAGACTGGTCTTGTACTCCTGAGCTCAGGCAATACACCCGCCTCGGTCTCCCAAAGTGCTATGATTACAGGCATGAGCCACCAAGCCTGGCCAAGAGTCAACAGTTTGAAAGAGCATAGCTCCTTCTCCTAATACCTTGTGCAGGTCTGACAGCTGCTGGTGTTTGATCAGAACTTCTTTATTGGGAAACTGCCTTCTGCAGAGCAGACAAGCCAGTTTATTCCAGTCAGTGAGTTTGTCTTCTTCATTCTCCTTCTTGGTGAGCTCCTCTCGCTTCTGGGGCTGTGCTATGCGGGGCTGTGGGGGAGGGGTCTGTTCTTCCTCTTCTTCCTCCTCATAGTCACTGTCTCCTCCATATTCACCCAAGAGGCCAATCAGTGGGTTTACCACTTTAGGCTGGAAGGAGAAGGCCAGTGATCAATACCAAATGCAACCTATATTTCAGGGTCCTTTTTTTTTTTGGATACTGATACGGGCATCTCATTTCTTTGTTCTCTCTCAGTTGGAATAATGAATTGGGTTCAAAATAAACTCACTAGCCATGCTGCTCATTTCCCAGATGGAAGCAACATGGCCAGAGCTTGGCTTTGCTCCTTGCTCACTGAGAATAAACAAGAGAAATTCCTTTAGAAGTGACTCTAGCAACAGAATGTGGGGAGAAAGAAGAGAAAGGAGAATAAGCATAGAAAATAGTAAAAGTTTACAAATTACAAAGAGAAAGAGATAAATACCTCCAAATTACTGTAACTCATGGAGGGAAGAAAAGATGATGTTCATCAAGACTCTAGCAAAGAGGATTTAGGAAGTAAATTAAAAGCAACTGCATTGATAGGCACTTGGGTAGACAGATCCAGCTCCTATGGTAAAGGCAAAGCATGGTTAAGATAGATGCTACAATGAGCTGAATTAATAATGTGGAGCAGGAAAACAGTACCTTATAAAAACTGTTAAATAATGATGCATAGTCATTGGTCTATGATCAATCAAAATAAATAAATAATGCATGGTCACTATTGTTATATACCTGCATTCAATCAGAATCACTGGTGATTAGATTGAGACTACTGCTTGAAGGCATCTAAAAAATGGGCACCAAGGCCGGGCGTGGTGGCTCAAGCCTGTAATCCCAGCACTATGGGAGGCCGAGACGGGCGGATCATGAGGTCAGGAGATCAAGATCATCCTGGCTAACACGGTGAAACCCCGTCTCTACTAAAAAAATATAAAAAACTAGCCCGGCGTGGTGGTGGGCACCTGTAGTCCCAGCTACTCAGGAGGCTGAGGCAGGAGAATGGCATAAACTCAGGAGGCGGAGCTTACAGTGAGCTGAGATCCAGCCACTGTACTCCAGCCTGGGCGACAGAGCGAGACTCCGTCTCAAAACAAAAAAAAACAAAAAAAAACAAAAAAAGGGGCACCAATATTAGCATCATTCACTCTGTCCACGCAGAAACTATAAAAAATGACCACGCATGCACTGCATATCTAAGTGACGCCAAAAGGCAGGAAAGATTGAGGCTGAAAAAACGGGTTTCCTTGGTGATTTAGAGAACTGACAAGAACAAGATGATAAAAAGGGCTAGGCATCTCGTCTGGTAAGAATGACACAGGATAGAGAGAAACAGGGCAGATAACTGCCTCTGGTTCTCCAGTAATACCCCCATTAGCAGAAAGAAAACTTTATATCATGCTTGTACTCAAAAGAAATGGGAATCCTTATTCAGGAGTAAAAGACCAACACCAGAGGAAGGCATCAGCCTTTGCACTTCCTTTCCCACTCAGAACCAGCCCCAGCATCAGCCCCAGCCCTAGGTCCAGGGGATCAATGTTGGTCTTACTGGAGGGGGACTCTCTTCCTTCTTCACAGTAGGAGGCAGGGGCTTCTTAAAGACGTCTTCTGCGGGGGCCTTCCCTTCACTGGTATTTTCCTGAAACTGACCAAACCAGAGGTAACTCTCACATGATATTCACTCATAATAATTGATAAAGGCTGGGATGGGCACAGTGGCTCAAGCCTATAATCCCAGCACTCTGGGAGGCCAAGGCAGGTGGATCACAAGGTCAGGAGATCAAGACCATCCTGGCTAACATGGTGAAACCCCGTCTCTACTAAAAATACAAAAAATTAGCCGGGCATGGTGGCTGATGCCTGTAGTCCCAGCTACTCGGGAGGCTGAGGCAGGAGAATGAACCTGGGAGGCGGAGCTTGCAGTGAGCTGAGATTGTGCCACTGCACTCCAGCCTGGGCGACAGAGCGAGACTCCCTCTCAAAAAAAAAAAAAACAAAAAAACTGATAAAGGCCGGGTGCAGTGGCTCACACCTGTAATCCCAGCACTTTGGGAGGCCGAGGCGGGTGGATCACTGAGGTCAGGAGTTCGAGATCAGCCTGGCCAACATAGTGAAACCCCGTCTCTACTAAAAATACAAAAATTACCTGGGTGTGGTGGCACACACCTATAATCCCAGCTATTCAGGAGGCCGAGGCAGGAGAATCGTTTGAACCCGGGAGGTGGAGGTTACAGTGAGCCAATATAGTGGCATTGTACTCCAGCCTGGGTAACAAGAGCAAAACTCCGTCTCAGAAAAAAAAAAAAAAAAAACCAAAACTGATTAAGACTGGGTGCAGTAGCTCACACCTGTAATCCCAGCACTTTGGGAGGCCAGGGTGGGTGGATTACCTGAAGTCAGGAGTTCGAGACCGGACTGGCCAACAATGGTGAAACCCTGTCTCTACTAAAAATACAAAAATTAGCCAGGCGTGGTGGTAGGTGCCTGTCATCCCAGCTACTCAGGAGGTTGAGGCAGGAAAATCGCTTGAACCCAGGAGGCAGAGGCTGCAGTGAGCCAAGATGCCGCCACTGCACTCCAGCCTGGGCAACAGAGTGAGACTTTGTCTCAAAAAACAAAAACAAAACTGATTAAGAGTTAACCCTGTTGAAATTAGGCTGACTTTCCAAACCTCCTAATTCAACATGACGGAAATATCGGTAACATTGCTATAGTGAATTTGAAATAAAGACATCAGTAGGCGCAGTGGCTCATGTCTGTAATCCCAGCACTTTGGGAGGCTAAGGTGGGCGGATCACTTGAGGTCAGGAGTTCAAGGGGAGCCTGGCCAACATGGTGAAACCCTGTTTCTAGTAAAAATACAAATTAGCTGGGTGTGGTGGTGTTGGCCTGTAATTCCAGCTACTTGGGAGGCTGAGGCAGGAGAACTGCTGGAACCTAGGAGACGGAGGTTGCAGTGAGCCGAAATCATGCCACTTCTTTCCAGCCTGGGTGACAGAGAGAGACTCTGGCTCAAAAAATTAAAATGAAATGAAATGAAATGAAATAAAATAAAATAAAATAAAACAGTATGTATTACACGATTACTGTATTTCAGATCAGATGAGGCATGTATATATAAACACTGTCTTCTTCAGACTTTACTATGATCCTCCTATGTAAGCTTTAATATCTTAATTTTACAAATGATTAAGAATACAGTTTGAAAGAGGCTGAAGCAGAGTCCAAATATTAAACCAGTATGACTCTAAGTTCTTTTTTTTTTTTTTTTTTTTTTTTTTTTTTTTTTTTTTTTTTTTTTTTTCTTTTCTATAG
>NC_037669.1:90138027-90146335 GCF_003255815.1 Theropithecus gelada
TTTTTTTTTTTTTTTTTTTTGAGACGGAGTCTCGCTCTGTCGCCCAGACTGGAGTGCAGTGGCCGGATCTCAGCTCACTGCAAGCTCCGCCTCCCGGGTTTACGCTATTCTCCTGCCTCAGCCTCCCGAGTAGCTGGGACTACAGGCGCCAGCCACCTCGCCCGGCTAGTTTTTTGTATTTTTTAGTAGAGACGGGGTTTCACCGTGTTAGCCAGGATGGTCTCGATCTCCTGACCTCGTGATCCGCCCGTCTCGGCCTCCCAAAGTGCTAGGATTACAGGCTTGAGCCACCGCGCCCGGCCGACTCTAAGTTCTTTTTTTTTTTTTTTTTGAGACAGAGTCTCGGTTTGTCGCTCAGGCTGGAGTGCAGTGGCGTGATCTCGGCTCACTGCAAGCTCCGCCTCCAGGGTTCATGCCATTCTCCCGCCTCAGCCTCCCGAGTAGCCCGCCACCACGCACGGATAATTTTTTGTATTTTTAGTAGAGACGGGGTTTCACCATTCACAGGATGGTCTCGATCTCCTGACCTCGTGATCCGCCCGCCTCGGCCTCCCAAAGTGCTGGGATTACAGGCGTGAGCCACCGCGCCTGGCCTGACTGTAAGTTCTTAAACACACATGGCCGGACGCGGTGGCTCAAGCCTGTAATCCCAGCACTTTGGGAGGCTGAGACGGGCGGATCACAAGGTCAGGAGATCGAGACCATCCTGGCTAACACGGTGAAACCCCATCTCTACTAAAAACAATACAAAAAACTAGCCGGGCGTGGTGGCAGGCGCCTGTGGTCCCAGCTACTTGGGAGCCTGAGGCAGGAAAATGGCGTAAACCCGGGAGGTGGAGCTTGCAGTGAGCCGAGATCCGGCCACTGCACTCTGGCCTGGGTGACAGAGTGAGACTCCATCTCAAAAAATACACACACACACACACACACACACACACACACACACACACTCTTTCTCCTCTTTTCTGTATCTCTGAACAACTAACAGTGTTAGAAGGGAAAAAAAAGGCTGGGCACGGTGGCTCATGCCTGTAATCCCAGCACTTTGGTAGGCTGAGGCGGGCCGATCACGAGGTCAGGAGTCCGAGACCAGCCTGACCAACATGGTGAAACCCCATCTCTACTAAAAATACAAAAATTAGCTGGGCATGGTGGCGGTGCCTGATATCCCAGCTACTCAGGAGGCTAAGGCAGGAGAATCCCTTGAGCCCGGGAGGAGGAGGTTGCAGTGAGCCGAGATTGCGCCACTGCACTCCAGCCTCCAGCCTGGGTGACAGAGCGACTCTGTCTCAAAAAAAAAAAAAAAAAAAAAAAAAAGGGCGGAGGGAAGATGCTATGAATTGAACCACATGCAAATTCATCCATTTTCACTAATGCATAACTGATATCAAGGTAGGTGTGATCTCAGCTCACTGCAACCTCTGCCTCTCAGGTTCAAGAGATTCTCCTGCCTCAGCCTCCTGAGTAGCTGGGACTACAGGCTTGTGCCACCACATCCAGCTAATTTTTGTCTTTTTAGTAGAGATGAGTGTTTCACCAAATTGGCCAGACTGGTCTCGAACTGCTGACCTAAAGTAATCTGCCTGCCTTGGCCTCTCAAAGTGCTCGGATTACAGGTGTGAGCCACTGTGCCCTGCCTAATAATTTGATTTTGTAATAGATGTAAAAATGTTAATCATCTCTGATTCTGAAAATGTGCCTTAGGGAGTAATTTAAAAGAAGAAACAGGCCGGGCGCGGTGGCTCAAGCCTGTAATCCCAGCACTTTGGGAGGCCGAGACGGGCGGATCACGAGGTCAGGAGATCGAGACCATCCTGGCTAACACGGTGAAACCCCGTCTCTACTAAAAAAGTACAAAAAACCAGCCAGGCGAGGTGGCGGGCGCCTGTAGTCCCAGCTACTCGGGAGGCTGAGGCAGGAGAATGGCGTAAACCCGGGAGGCGGAGCTTGTAGTGAGCTGAGATCTGGCCACTGCACTCCAGCCTGGGCGACAGAGCGAGACTCTGTCTCAAAAAAAAAAAAAAAAAAAAAAGAAGAAACAAAATGCTAAATGTTATATAGTATGACAGTATAAGATTAGAAAGAGGCAAACAAGGTGAGTCTTGACTGTAACTGAAGTACTTTGGGAGACTGAGGCAGGAAGCTTACTTCAGAAGCTCAAGACCAGCCTGGTCAATCTAGCAAGATTCTGTCTCTACAAAAAAGCAAAAATTAGCTGGTCATGGTGGCTCATGCCTGTAGTCCCTGTTACTTGGGAGGGTGAGGTGGGAGGATCGCTAAAGCCCAGGGGTTTGACGTTGCAGTCAGCTATGATCATGCCACTGCACTCCAACCTGGGAGACAGAGGAAGATCTTGTCTCAGAAAAAAAAAAAAAAAAAAAAGAAAGAAAAAAGAAGGAAAAAGAAAAGATTAGAAAGAGAAGACAAATAATGTAGGAGAGATGAAGAAAATGAAGGTATAGTTATACCGTTAATTTTTACCATGTAGGCATTAAAAATAATAGAGTATACTTATGATAAAAAGTGATTAAACAGTATCTCCTGCTATAATTACAACTATAGAAATGTGTATAAAGTCAAACACTAAAAAAGGAATATAGAAAAGTGAAAATGTGTGGAGCTGAGGTGGTGGGATTTCAGCTGGGACACTTTGTTTTACCATCCACAGTTTTCCCATTTGTAAAAGAGACAGAGTTGGGATATAAGAGGTGAGGGAACTGTCTACACCAGGTAATTTTTACCTGCCTACACCAGGAAAAATACTCATTAACAGAGTTTTGTTTTTGTTTTTTTTGAGACGGAGTCTTGCTCTGTTGCCAGGCTGGAGTGTAGTGGTGCGATCTTGGCTCACTGCAACCTCCGCCTCCAGGGTTCAAGCAATTCTCCTGCCTCAGCCTCCCGAGTAGGGGGGACTACAGGCGTGTACCACCACACCCAGCTAATTTTTGTATTTTTAGTAGAGACAGGGTCTCACCATGTTGACCTGGATGGTTTCGATCTCCTGACCTCGTGATGCGCCTGCCTCGGCCTCCCAAAGTGCTGGGATAACAGGTGTCAGCCACCACGCCCGCCCGGCTGACAGAGTATTTTTGAAGTTCTTTTACACTTGCAAACATAGATATCCTCTGTTCATATCTCGAACATTTTAATAACTATGTGGCAAAAGACAGTAGATTAACAATTCCTCTTACCCTCGTCACTCCTCTGTCTTTTTTCTCTTTGCCATCTCTTTTAGACATTTCCTTCTTGCTACTTGACTTTCCTTGACTGGTGGGTTTTTTTTCCTTGATCTCTTCTTCCTCAAGTAATCCAGGATCCTGGGGCACATAGACTTCTTGCTGCGATACAGTTAGAAACAAGGAAGTCTACAGAATGTTTCAGTTTCCCAGCAATTCCAGGTCTAAGGCACACAGTTCCCTTCTAGGGGAAGAAACAACTCTTTTACTTACAAGCCTAAGAAGAGTCCACATCAATCTAAAAACCCACTCCGGGGCCAGGACACATTCAGACCATCCACTGTACACTTTTTCAAGAGCAATACTGTTCTTACCTGTATTGCCAAAAGGCACTGATTTTCCATATAGGCAACAGTTCTGTTTCCATAGATCTAAACTTTTCCACTTTTCATGCAATGAGCATCCACAGAATCCAGGGAATAAAATCCTCAAGTAGCAAATTATGGGAGCTTTTCTCAAAAGCATCATTGACAGGGTAAAAAAAAAAAAGAAGTCCCAAACTCACCTGGGTATTGGGGTCATAATAAGTTCCTGCCAAGGGGTCATAATAGTAGCCAGTAGCAGAATCATATATGTAGCAGTCAGACGATGCTAAAGGTAACAAGATCAGAGCCAATGTTAGTCTCTGTCCAATGAAGCCCTTACTGGAGACTCATCAAGAACAACCCAAGAATTCGCGTGACCAACACAAATAGGTGCATCTACAGATGCCTCTCTCTGGATGAGCACCCTCAGTCAACAGTGTATCTTGCCAACTGTGATCACACAGATGTCAAGTACTGAGTAGCAAGTCAAGCAAAAAAGAGCAACAGAAATAAAACAAGGGTTACTTACACTGTTGTCCTTGTCGATTTGTATCTGAAGACCAGTCTGAATTTCTGCCACCTCCCCTCCTATCTCGGAAATATTTTTTACCCTATCACAGAAAGGCAAGTTAAAATTACAGAACTATCCAATGGTCATTCACCTTAACAGTCACCCACTAAAGAAAATTCAAGGTCACCCTTACAGTCACCTGAGGATTTTAATAGAGCACTCCCCACCTTTTACAGCCTACCTGATAGTAATGCATGTGGTCAGAATGGTCCCCAGTATCATTTCTGCAACAGATAACACAACAATTCTTAAGTCTGCTACCAAATGGCACTTGACGAGTACTTAATCCCACAGTTCCTATTGAGAAATTCTCTGTTCCCCGTTTTGCAGGGAAAGGAACCAACCTAGACAACAAGCAGGTTGGGTGGTCCAGACACTCCTGAAAGAATGAGTAGTAAGACTTTTTTTTTTTTGGAGACGGAATCTTGCTCTGTCGCCCAGGCTGGAGTGCAGTGGCACGATCTTGGCTCACTGCAAGCTCCGCCTCCCAGGTTCACGTCATTCTCCTGCCTCAGCCTCCAGAGTAGCTGGGACTACAGGCGCCCACCACCACGTCCAGCTAATTTTTTTTTTTTTTTTGTATTTTTAGTAGAGACAGGGTTTCACCATGTTAGCCAGGATGATCTCAATCTCCTGACCTCGTGATCCACCGCGCCTGGCCAATGAGCAGTAAGACTCTTACAAAGCCAAGTGGTGGAGCAAAACAGTCATTAAGTGGAAGGTGCTAGAGCAAGATATGCCCCATATTTGTAAGCCTGTTTCTCTGACATGGCCATTTCCAAGTTACCACTCCTGGGTCAAGATGAGTGAAGGAGTAAAGAGAAATTAGATTTCCCAGTCCTATGGAAATATGCACAAGGTCAGGGGAAGGAAAAGTCAGGACAGCATTTTCCTAGGATTGCAAGAGGTAAGAATGTATTGAGATCTGTCTGCACATCCAAAACTGTACCATCATTTTTTTGTTAAGAGATGGGGTCTTGCTGTGCTGCCCAGGGTGGAGTACAGTGGTTATTCACAGGCATCATCATTGCACACTATGGCCTAGAACTCCTGGGCTCACATAACCCGCCCCCCATCCTCGTCTCAGCCTCCTTAGTAGCTGGGAATACAGGTATGTGCTACCATGCTAGGCCATTTGGGACCCAAAGATATCAGACAGTCAAAAGGGAAAGGACAAAAGTACCTAATATTATTCAAGAAAGAAAACAATTTGAAAGTCAGGACAAGTCAGGCTTCAGAAAGAAACTGTAATAAACACCTATCTGAAGCAGTCCATGTGAGGAGGACATCATGCTTTACTGTCTTTCCAGCCAGGAAAAGGAGTTTCCTCCCAAAAACACAAGTGGGGGCAGCACAAGAGATCCTCGCCCTTCTGCCTTACCTTCGTTTTCCAGTGGCCAGGTTTACAGCTACCATCTTCCCATCAATGCTAAACGGTGGATCAAGGTTCTGTAAGATCTTCACCACACGAAGAGCTTCCTATAGAACCAGACACACTTGAACCCAGAGACAGAAAAAGCCAGAACTCAAAGACAGAAAAATTCTCCTTTGAAACAGAAGTGAACATGGATTTTCCTTCTCAGAGGATAAATTTACTACATTGTATTTGTCAAAATTTTACCAGTAAGAACATACTGGCAGAAACAGGCAACTTTTTTTTTTTTTTTTTTTAGACGGGGTCTCGCTCTGTCACCCGGGCTGGAGTGCAGTGGCCGGATCTCAGCTCACTGCAAGCTCCGCCTCCCGGGTTCCCGCCATTCTCCTGCCTCAGCCTCCCGAGTAGCTGGGACTACAGGCGCCCGCCACCTCGCCCGGCTAATTTTTTTTTTATTTTTTAGTAGAGACGGGGTTTCACCATGTTAGCCAGGATGGTCTCGATCTCCTGACCTCGTGATCCGCCCGTCTCGGCCTCCCAAAGTGCTGGGACTACAGGCTTGAGCCACCGCGCCGGGCCTGAAACAGGCAACTTTTAATGAAGGACTGATTGAAACAGGAATCGGAATAGATGTCAGTTCTGGTGTAAACTTCAGAAATTCAAATCCTCTTCTTTTAGGGTGCAACTATCATCAATCAGATTTCACTTTACAAAGTCCCTTGTGACTTTTGGGCATGAAAAATCTAAGAAATACCAATGACTTTCATTATCTTCACCTTACTTCCATAGAAAAAGGCCCTGCAACTAAAAATTTAAGCCACAGGAATCTATAAATACTTTGAGGAAAAAGAGGAAATGTTTTATCATCAAATATAAAATCATCTGTGGCTGGATAAAATAAATCAGAAAGTTCACTAAAATCATGAAGGATTCAGTACTCAGATTCTTCACAAGTGAGTAAGTTGGAAACAGTAAATGACACAAGAAAAAAATGAACCCGGAAAATCACACGGGATCCTAACTTTTGAGGGCAGTCACCTCACCTGAATGAACAATAAACCCAAAGGAGAGAGCAAGAGGGATTATGATATCAGGTAGCACACAAGAATCTTCAAATGATCAAGAAGTCCCTCAAACCTTCTTGAAGGTTCTTTAGCCATCTGTCCCTAGGCCAATCCAACGTGGAGGAAACTCACCGCATGGGAGTCGAGGTCAATAAAGCCATAGGTATGTCCCATAGGGCCTGTTCTGTTCTTGATGATACGGACGTTGGCAGTAGTAAGGCGGACATAGGGCTCCAGCACTTCCACTATCACCTCAGGTGGTGTGGAACGATAGATACGCTTTAGCATGATGGCTGAACCAACCATAAATGGGAGAAGGGCAATAAAAGGAAGAGAAAGATAAATTTTTGAAGTCCCAAGAGTCTGTCATTTTTTACTATAGATGCTACTAGCAAGGCTGGTTCTGTAAAGAAATGCTAAACAAATAAATACTGTATACTTTTCTTCACCAATACTTAGAAATCGAAAATCATGCCTTAGTGCATTCATATAGCAATTTACTATTTGAAGGGCATAGATTCCTTTAAGGAGTATAGTAAGGTCCACAGAAAGCAATGGCCTCTGTCATCAGGCCATGCACAGATCTCTTAGGTACTGGAAAGCAGATAGCTCCTGGACATAACATTGGCCATCTATGCTCCATTGTGATGATCACAGTCTGGTATGTGCCCTGACAAACCACTTACTTTTGCTCTCTCCGTCCTGGCGTGTCTCTCCAGACCATGACTCCTTCTCTCGGTCTCTTCGGAAAGTTGGCCCTTCCCTTCGAGAAGGAGGCAGATATCTTTCTGCTTCTCTCTTTTGATGTCCTAAGCGTGACTCTTGTCCTTCTTCCCTCTTCCTGGGTTCAGGTTCCTTATCAGCTGCTCTTAGGGGCTGGTTGGGCTGTTTTTCCAATGGTGCTGGTATGGATGTTTTCTGAGGCTGAGGGTAGGTTATTAATTCTTGCTTGGCCTCTGTCACTAGCGGAACAGAAAAAAAGAATCTGTAGAAGGCTTTATCCAAAAAAAAAAGAAAAAAAAGAAAAACACCACTACTGTAATTTCTCCTTATCTGCCAGCAAATACTCATACTGGAATGCCTTTTTTTTTGATATGGAGTTTTGCTCTTGTTGCCCAGGCTGAAGTGCAATGGCATGATCTTGGTCACTGCAACCTCTGCTTCCCGGGTTCAAGCAATTCTCCTGCCTCAGCCTCCCGAGTAGCTGGGATTATAGGTGCCCACCACCATGCCTGGGTACTTTTTTGTATTTTTAGTAGAGACGAAGTTTCACCATGTTGGCCAGGCTGGTCTCGAATTCCTGACTTCAGGTGATCCACTTGCCTCGGCCTCCCAGAGTGCTGGGATTACAGGTGTGAGCCAACATGCCTGGCCTGGAATGCTTTTAATATTGTCTCAGAAATATCTAATAAAAAGTCCTCTGACAGTTCCTGACAAAATTTTTTTTTTTTTTTTGAGACGGAGTCTCGCTCTGTCACCCAGGCTGGAGTGCAGTGGCCGGATCTCAGCTCACTGCAAGCTCCGCCTCCCGGGTTCACGCCATTCTCCCGCCTCAGCCTCCCAAGTAGCTGGGACTACAGGCACCCGCCACCACGCCCAGCTAGTTTTTTGTATTTTTAGTAGAGACGGGGTTTCACCATGTTAGCCAGGATAGTCTCGATCTCCTGACCTTGTGATCCACCCACCTCGGCCTCCCAAAGTGCTGGGATTACAGGCTTGAGCCACCGCGCCCGGCTGTTTTTTGTATTTCTTTTTTT
>NC_037669.1:90146414-90149136 GCF_003255815.1 Theropithecus gelada
TTTTTTTTTTTTTTTTTTTTTTTTTTTTTTTGAGACGGAGTCTCACTCTGTCGCCCAGGCTGGAGTGCAGTGGCCAGATCTCAGCTCACTGCAAGCTCCGCCTCCCGGGTTCACGCTATTCTCCTGCCTCAGCCTCCCAAGTAGCTGGGACTACAGGCGTCTGCCACATCGCCCGGCTAGTTTTTTGTATTTTTTAGTAGAGACGGGGTTTCACCATGTTAGCGAGGATGGTCTCGATCTCCTGACCTCGTGATCCACCCGTCTCGGCCTCCCAAAGTGCTGGGATTACAGGCTTGAGCCACCGCGCCCGGCGTTTTTTGTATTTTTTAATAGAGACGGGGTTTCACCGTGTTAGCCAGGATGGTCTCGATCTCCTGACCTCGTGATCCGCCCGTCTCGGCCTCCCAAAGTGCTGGGATTACAGGCTTGAGCCACCGCGCCCGGCCACCTGACAAAATATTTTAAGTGAAGCTAAGATAGGACATGAAATAGTTCACAGAAGAAACTATCCAAGCATTTAAAAAATGTAATCTTATGAAATCTCTGTATCACTTACCCAACATTTAAATATAACAAATCCTTCATGACACCTTGAACCTGACTATTATAATCAATGATAACAACAGATCTGGGGACAAAATTACCAAAGATATGGCCCTTACTTAAGGTTTAGTAGAAACACATATCCCAAACACACTTCTAGAAGCCTTGCTTCTTCCAGTGTTACAGTGCTCAAACAACGACTCAAATCCTGTAAGACCACAGGCCCTTCTCCAGTGAAGCTAGGAACAGACCTTATCTGCACTTAGCTCATTTACATGCAAATAAGCATAATGGGCAGATGTCCTTCAAAATATAAATGACTTATTTCAAATGTCCTACTATAGCAGGATAATTTGTCTTTATAGTTTGTTTTATAATTAGGGGCACATTTTTGTAATTCATTCATTCTTGGATGGTTCACTGGAAGCCATGTGGCTCAAAATGAGGTATTCTATGAGAGCAATATAGAGATTACATAATAGCATGACAGGTTTCCAGATAAAGCTGTCTCATCTTAGTGGTATGGTGCCCAAAGGTTTTCATAAACTAACTATTCATTTGTTAGAATAGCTATGAAAAAAAATCTTTCTTGTGGGGGGTAAAAAACACAACTTTGCCTATCCTGAAGTGACCCAACAAGCAAAAATCTCAGTTGTTCATCCCCCTTCCCACATTTTGGTTTGGTCTCTAGAACATACAGAGCATTCCCCTAAAGATTTTCAGAACACATGCCTTTCAGTCTTCACCAGATTAAAATCTCCACAAGAGGCCAAAAGCCCACGGAAGAAACTCCTTGTAGGCACATTAAATTCTAACCTTGGAACAAATAGAAGGCTACCTGAATCCCTGCACTGAACTATATTTTATGGTCATTCTGTGGCTTTCCTTAAGGGATGACTACAGGACTGTTGTTACAGATCCATGTGTCTGACTCTTCGAAGTTGCCTACCTAAAATTTTTCTAAAGAAATTTATATTAGAAACCCCGTCTCTACTAAAAATACAAAAAACTAGCCGGGCGAGGTGGCGGCGCCTGTAGTCCCAGCTACTCAGGAGGCTGAGGCAGGAGAATGGCGGGAACCCGGGAGGCGGAGCTTGCAGTGAGCCGAGATCGCGCCACTGCACTCCAGCCTAGGAGACAGAGCGAGACTCCGTCTCGGAAAAAAAAAAAAAAAAAAAAGAAATTTATATTAAAGATAAGTGCTTGAGAAGCTGGTAGTTTTATTCCTCAAAATAATAAAATGTTCCCCACATCCTGATTATTTTCTCTTATTTATATTTTTACTGTTATTTTAACAAATGTTTTTCTCTTGAAAATCCTGAAATGCTTACAGAGTGTAAAAGAGAAAACAATAGAGCAAATGATTCCCAGTAACTTCAAAGAAGTGAGAGTGGGAAAAGGTTTGCCATATAGACTGACGTCATACTCTTTTTCAACCTAACATCCTTAATCCTTATACGTATTCCAAATAACAATATACTGACCTCTGCTCAGCTGCCCACTTAGCCACTTTAGACTAGGAGCCCATGACCTTATCTCTTTCCTCTAGTGAAAATAAGATCTGAAATCATTTACTAACAGGTCACGTTAAGTTGGGCATCAAACTGCAATTTTTTTTTTCTCACTCTGTTGCCTAGGCTGGAGTGCAGTGGCGAGATCTCAGCTCACTGCAACCTCTGACTCCTGGGTTCAAGTGATTCTCGTGCCTCAGCCTCCCAAGTGGCTGGGATTCCAAGCATGTGCCACCACACCTGTGGCTAATTTTTGTAATTTTAGTAGAGACGGGGTTTCGGCATGTTTGCCTCGGCCTCCTAAAGTGCTGGGATTACAGGTGTGAGCCACTGCGCCCGGCCCAAAACTTTTAAAAGGCTGGGCATGGTGGCTCATGCCTGTAATCCCAGCACTTTGGGAGGCCAAGGCAGGTGGATCACCTGAAGTCAGGAGCTCAGGACCAGCCTGACCAACATGCCGAAACCTCGTCTCTACTAAAATTACAAAAATTAGCCACAGGTGTGGTGACACATGCTTGGAATCCCAGCCACTTGGGAGGCTGGGGCACAAGAATCACTTGAACCTGGGAGGCGAAGCTTGCAGTGAGCCAAGATGGTGTCACTGCACTCCAGCCTGGGCCACAGTGAGACTCTGTCTCAAAAAAAAAAAAAAAAAAAAAAAAAAAAAA
>NC_037669.1:90149235-90178825 GCF_003255815.1 Theropithecus gelada
AAAAAAAAAAAAAAAAAAAAAAAAAAAAAAGATTTGCAGGCCATGCACCATGACTCACACCTGCATTCCCAGCACCTTTGGGAGGCCAAGGTGGTTGGGTCACAAGGTCAGGAGTTCGAGGCCAGCCTGACCAACACGGTGAAACCCCGTCTCTACTAAAAATACAAAAAATTTAGCTGGGCTACAGGGCGTGGTGGCACGTGCCTGTAATCCCAGCTACTCAGGAAGCTGAGGCAGGGGAATTGCTTGAACCCAGGAGGCGGACGTTGCAGTGAGCCAAGATTGCACCACTGCACTCCAGCCTGGGAAACAGAGCGAGACTCCATATCAAAAAAAAAAAAAAAAAAAGAAAGGTTTGTAGATCAACTTGGATTTAGGGATGATAATTCTTTAAAGCCAAAGAAAACATGAAATTTGTTTTGCTCAATGAACAAGATAAAAACTGCTACTACTTTTGCCACTCACCTTCCCTTGGGTTCTTGCAGAATGAACAGGAAGATCGGTGCCCACCAATGCTTGCCTTACACTGTAAGGAAGAAAGAAATAATTCAATTTGACCGAAAACATTTTTTAAAATCTTATGTATATCTAACAAAGTGAAACCTTTCAAAAATTAAACAAACAAGCCATATCCCAGATCCCCTCAAAGCTTAAAAAAAGAATCTGATTATTCCCCACTGATAGAGCTGGCAGACAGGATCTAAAGAGCTACTTTTTGAGAGCTACCTTCTAACAAGGCATCTGGGACTTTGGTGCAGCGCAAATGCCTTTGCCCTGGATAAAGATTCCTATAGGAAATATGCTTTAAAAACTACTGTTAAATGGTTTATAGAATACTACTGTCCCGAAGCCATTTATAGTCTGCACCCAAAACTTGGACCTGAACTGATTGTGAGATCTCCAATCACATTTTGCTAGAACTGAGAAGAATTCAATTATCAACTCCTTTCTCAAACACTGATAATGAGGTACAAGGTAGGAGGAAGAGATACAGATAGTGTCTCTGGCAGCTATCTAAAAGACATTGAAAGGGAACATTCACTAGCCCAGAATAAGGGAAGATACTTTTTTTTTTGAGACGGAGTCTCGCTCTGTTGCCCAAGCTGGACTGCAGGGAGGAGATATTTTTAATGTGAATATAATTATTCTTGTCTGAACTTGTGAACAAAATGTCAAACACACTGCCCAACCCTGAAATCCCTCAACTTTTGCCAGCTTCCAAATGCCATGGGGGCAGAAACTTGGTTTGCAGGATATCAAAGAGTAAGAACTATAAAGAGGATTTATATATAAAATTTATATCAAAAACTATATATAGTATTTGAGGAGGGCCTTATAGGGCGAGCAAAGGTCTGCCAGATGGAGTTGAGAAAACAGTAACAATAGCAGCAGTGGCTAATTCTTTTCTTTTTTCTTTTGAGACGGAGTTTTGCTCTTGTTGCCCAGGCTGGAGTGCAACAGCATGATATCGACTCACCACAACCTCCACCTCCTGGGTTCAAGAGATTCTCCTGCCTCAGCCTCCCGAGTAGCCAGGATTACAGGCGTGTGCCACCACACCCAGCTAATTTTATATTTTTCAGTAGAGACCAGGTTTCTCCATGTTGGTCAGGCTGGTCTTGAACTCCCTACCTCAAGCGATCCGCCCGCCTCGGCCTCCCAAATTGCTGGGATTATAGGTGTGAGCCACTGCGCCCAGCTGGCTAATTCTTAAATAGTACATACCGTTTATCTGGCCTACGTATATGTCATCACTTATTGATCCTGACAACCCCAATAAACTCCATGAAATGGGTACTCCTATCTCCTCATTTTGTAGATGAGGAAACTGAGTCCTAGAGAGGTTAACTCACTTGCGTAAGATCACTATAGTCAGTTATTTCATTGTTCCCTTCCCTATAAACAGATTATACACATGCATGCACACACACACACCCCTGCTCACTGCCAAGTGGCTGTCATGCCTCCCCACAGGGGGAATATACTTCCTCTCTCCATTGTCACCCTTGGTCATGTGCCTTCCTTGCTTTCACCAATAAAACATGAGTGAACATGACCTACACTAGGTCTAAGAGAAGGCTTAGCAGCCACTGCTTGTGTGAATGAACCTCTCTCTCCCTTAGCCAGAAGGACACTGCCTCATATTGAGACTGTTTCTTCTGTCTGGGTCCTGGGATGAGAAGCCACATGGAACAGAACTGTAGCAAACAACCCATAGTCCCTGACATGTAATGTGAATGAAGAATATGCTTGTTATTTTAAGTCACTGGGATTTGAGAGCTGTTACTACAGGAGAGCTGCTGTAGTAACTGGTGCTATTCGTAAACATATAGATCAACAGAATAAAACTGAGAATCTAGGAATAAACCTATAGATTATGGTCAACTGATTTCTAACAATGGGGAAAGTGCCAATGGGGAAAGAATAGTCTCTTCAACAAATGGTGCTGGGACAACTGAGTATCTACATGCCAACAAATAAAGCATGTGACACTTCAGCTAGTGAGTGGCACAGTTAGTGAGTGGCACAGTTGGGATCCTGACCTTAGTAGGTATAATTTAAATACCATAAAACAGGCCTGGCATGATGGCTCATGCCAGTAATCCCAGTACTTTGGGAGGCCGAAGCAGTTGGATCATTTGAGGCCAGGAGTTCAAGACCAGCCTGGCCAACATGGAGAAACCCCATCTCTATTAAAAATACCAAAATTAGCCAGGTATGGTGGCACACGCCTGTAATCCCAGCTACCTGGGAGGCTGAGGCAGGAGAATCGTTTGAACCTGGGAGGTGGAGGTTGTAGTGAGCCAAGATTGTGCCACTGCAGTCCACTGCAGTCCAGCCTGGGTGACAAACAAAGACTCTGTCTTAAAAACAAAAACAAACCCCATAAAACTTACCTATTTTATGTGTACAATTCAATGATTTTTAGTAAATGTGTAGTGAACAATCCCCACAATCTAATTCTGAAACATTTTCATCACCCCCAAAAGAAATCTAGTGGAGTTACCTCCCCCCATTCTTACCCTTAGGGACATGGAATTGTGCAATGTATGGTATTCTGTGTCTGGCATAGTGTTTTCAAGGTTCATCTAGGTTGTAACATGCATCAGTACTTTATTCCTTTTCATTGTCAAATAGCATTTCATTGAATGGATATGCCAACTTTGTTTATCCATCCGTCAGCCAACGGACATTTTGGTTATTTCCATTTTTTGGCTATTATGAATAATATTGCCTATTTAAATAGGTACATAATAAAATTAAACATTGTCTTTTTTGGCCGGGCGCGGTGGCTCAAGCCTGTAATCCCAGCACTTTGGGAGGCCGAGACGGGCGGATCACGAGGTCAGGAGATCGAGACCATCCTGGCTAACACAGTGAAACCCCGTCTCTACTAAAAATACAAAAACTTAGCCGGGCGAGGTGGCGGGTGCCTGTAGTCCCAGCTAGTCGGGAGGCTGAGGCAGGAGAATGGTGTAAACCCGGGAGGCGGAGCTTGCAGTGAGCTGAGATCCGGCTACTGCACTCCAGCCTGGGTGACAGAGCGAGACTCCGTCTCAAAAAAAAAAAAAAAAAAAAACAAAAACAAACAAACAAACAAAAAAAAACATTGTCTTTTTTTTTTTGAGATGAAGTTTCACTCTTGTTGCCCAGGCTGGAGTGCAATGGTGCAATTTCGGCTCACTGCAACCTCTGCCTCCCAGGCAGATTCTCCTGTCTTAGCCTCCCGAGTAGCTGGGATTACAGGCATGTGCCACCATGCCCAGCTAATTTGGTACTTTTAATGGAGATGGGGTTTCTCCATGTTGGTCAGGCTGATCTCCAACTCCCGACCTCAGATGATCCACCTGCCTTGGTCTCCCAAAGTGCTGAGATTACAGGTGTGAGCCACCGCGCCCGGTTAAAAAAAAATTTTTTTTGAGACAAGATCTTGCTGTGTCACCCAGGCTGCAGTACTGAAGTACAGTGGCACTATCATGGCTCATTGCTGCCTCAACCTCCTGGTCTCAGCTGATCCTCCCACCTCAGCCTGCTTAGTAGCTGGCACTATAGGCATGCACCACCACACCCAGTTAATTTTTGTATTCTTTGTAGAGATGGGGTTTTGCCATGTTGCCTAGGCTGGTCTCGAACTCCTGGGCTCAAGTGATCTGCCCACGTCAGCCTCCCAAAGTGTTGGGATTACAGCCAGGAGCCATACCTGGCTGACCTTATCTCTCTCTCTCTCTCTTTTTTTTTAAGAAATGATACTCTCAAGAAAGTGAAACATAACACACAGAAAACATAACACATAGAAAATATTTACGAATTATATATCTGACAAGGGATTAATATCCAGCAAATATAAAGTACTCTTTTTTTTTTTTTTTTTTTTTTTTTTTTTTTTTTGAGACTGAGTCTGGCTCTGTCGCCCAGGCTGGAGTGCGGTGGCGGGATCTCAGCTCACTGCAAGCTCCGCCTCCCGGGTTCACGCCATTCTCCTGCCTCAGCCTCCCGAGTAGCTGGGACCACAGGCGCCCGCCACTTCGCCCGGCTAGTTTTTGTATTTTTTAGTAGAGACGGGGTTTCACCGTGTTAGCCAGGATGGTCTCGATCTCCTGACCTCGTGATCCGCCCGTCTCGGCCTCCCAAAGTGCTGGGATTACAGGCTTGAGCCACCGCGCCCGGCCAAATATAAAGTACTCTTACAACTCAACAACAAAAAGACATGCAAATCAATTCCAAAGGGCAAAGGACTTGGTTGAACATTTCTCCAAAGAAGATATACAAATGGCCAACAAACACATGAAAAAAGACTCTCAAAGTCAGTAGTGAAATGCAAATCAAAACCACAATGAGATATTGTTTCATACCCATTAGGATGCTATTATCAAAAAAAAAGGGAAAAGAACAAACGTTAGCAAGCAGGTGGAGAAATGAAGCCCTTATATATTGCTGATAGGAATATAAAATGGTACAGCTATGGTCTATGAAAGTTTGCTAATAATAATAATAATACAATAAACACAGTTTGGTGGTTCCTCAAAGAGTTAAATATAAAAGTACCATATGATCCCAGCAATTCCACTCCTGGATACATACCCCCAAATAACTGAAAACAGCTGTTCAAACAAAAACTAGCACACAAAGGTTCCATTATTCACCAGTCAGGGCAGAAACAACCCAAATGTCCATCAACTGAGCAATGGATGAAAAAAATGTGATATATTCATATTATTTAGCCACAAAAAGAAATGAGGTACTGATAAATACTGCAACATACATGAACTCTGAAAACATGCTAGGTGAAAGGCCAACACAAAAGTTTACATATTTTGATTCCACTTATATGAAATACCCAGACTAGGCAAATCCATGGAGTCTGGCAAATCCAATCCATGGAGATAGAAAAAACATTAATGGTTCCTGGGGACTAGGGGAAGACAAAGTGGCAAGTGACTGATTAATGATATGAGGTTTCCTTTTGGGGGTTTAAAAAAGGTCTGAGGCTAGATATGGTGGCTCACACCCGTAATCCCAGAACTTCGAGAGGCCAAAGTGAGAGGATCGTTTGAGTACAGGAGGTCAAGGCTGCAGTGAGCCATGATCACATCACTGTACTCCAGCTTGAGAAACAGAGTGACAGCCTATCTCAAAAAAAAAGAAAAAAGAAAAAAGAAAAAAGAAATTCTGGAATTAAGCTGAACATGATGGCACCTGTAGTCCCAGCTATTTGGGAGGTTGACGTGGGAGGATGACTTGAGCCAGGGACTATGAGACCAGCCTGGGGAACATAGTGAGATCCCATCTCTTATAAAAAAAAAAAAAAAAAGTTCTAGTAAGTAGATAGTGTTGATAGCTGCACAACATTGTGAAGGTACTTAATGTCACTGAATTAATACTTCAAAATGGTTACAATGGCAAATATAATGCTACATGTATTTTATCTCAATAAAAGGAAAGGAAATATCTTCCTAAAATGACAACCTAAGGGAGTATATCCATGGAATATGAGTACTTTGGCTAATGACAATCATAGCTATTCAAGTTGTATTCTACTAACACGAATGTTAAGCTAACGTCTTTACTAAATTTATTCAAGTACTGTAACATTTTTAGTGTGTCAGGGCTCAGAAACTTTACACATTTTTCATAATTATTTTTGACACTAAGTAGTAGCAATGAAAACAAATTATATTTTCATGCTCACTGCAATCAAACTGGACCTTTAAAGAGTATAGCCGGCTGGGTGCAGTGGCTCACATCTGTAATCTCAACACTTTGGGAGGCTGAGGTGGATGGATAATGAGGTCAGGAGTTCAAGACCAGCCTGGCCAAGATGGTGAAACCCCATCTCTACTAAAAACTACAAAAAAATTAGCTGGGCATGGTGGCAGGCGCCTGTAATCCTAGTTACTCGGGAGGCTGAGGCAGGAGAATCGTTTGAACCCAGGCAGCAGAGGTTGCAGTGAGCTGAGATCGTGCCATTGCACTCCAGACTGGGCGACAGAGCGAGATTCTGTCTGAAAATAAATAAATAAATAAATAAATAGGCCAGGTGTGGTGGCTCATGTCTATAATCCCAGCAGTTTGGGAGGCCGAGGCAGGTGGATCACTTGAGGTCAGAAGTTCAAGACCAGCCTGGCCAACATGGTGAAACCCCATCTCTACTAAAAATACAAAAATTAGCCAGGCGAGGTGGCACATGTCTGAAATCCCAGCTACTTGGGAGGCTGAGGCAGGAGAATCGCTGAAACCCAGGAGCCGGAGATGGTAGTGAGTGGATATCGCGCCATTGCACTCTAGCCTGGGCAACAGAGCAAGACTCTGTTTCAAAAAAAAAAAAGAGTATAGCCTAAAATTTTAAATATCCCACTCTAAGAGAATATGGAGTTTAATAGAGGTAAAATGCCTTGGTGTCTGAAGTTCTATATCCTTGGAAACCCAAGAATATCCAAAAAATGTACAACTCTTAAAGAACTAGTCTCTCCAAACCTACTTTTCCAAACAAGAATTCCTTTATGACCACCTCTAGGAGAGGTGAGAAGATATTATATGTCAAGGAACTGTTATGTTTATAACTGATAGAAATAATGGCACATGTCCTTGGGAAAGTGTCTCCAACTGCAGGTCCAGAACCCTCTATGGCCACATGTAGCAGCCAGGAAGGAGAAATTATGAATGACCTTGTCTTGACCTCCTCCTGTTCAACTGAAGTGACCTGAGGAAGAAGAGCTTTGTCCTTGGGAATGCATGTCAGCAGGCAGCCTTCCTAGAGATATGGAGGAGCTGTTATTCCAGATGCTTACTTCTAAAGAAAGGGATTCTTGGTACTTACTCGCTTGCAGTACCAAAAATCCAGGCTTGGTACATACTCGAGGGTAACCTCTTTGTCCTGGATCATTAGAGTTCCCTGTAAAGACAAAGACAGAAGCCATCAACATCAACCCTTGGAGAAATAGACAGAGACAGAAAGGCACAGAGAGCCTTTCCAATCCCCAAGCTGAAACATTTTATAAAGAGTGAGCTTAATTCACTGGCAAAGGAAATCGCTGTTTTAAGCCACAGACCTGGGGCAGTGTTGCAGAGCAAGCTTTAGCTTAGGAAATGGGAGTGTGAGAAGGTAAAATCAGTCTTCGGCCTTGGTTCCTGTAGGTTAGGGTGCTGTCCTTGGACGGGCTATGCCCAGTCTACCTGTCCAGAGGTCAAGTAATGCGCTCTCTTGAGTAAAGGCCCCCACCTAGCTCAGGAGCTAGCACACTATCAAGAAGTAAACTCTTCCTTCTGCACAGAGGCAGAGGAGCCCTCTTCTTTTCCACAGCTATCTCACATCTCCTTGGAAAGGGAGTAAGGGCTATAACTTTAGTGCCTGAAAATTTTCTTTGAAACACTGGCTGTATGGCAAAAGCACCAGGACAAAGACATACAACATTGAAGACAGCAAGAAAGGAGGAAGGTGAAAGCTTCACAGCAAGTTACATCCTTACAGCAGGAAACTGAATGGTTGGTGGGAGCAACAGCGGCGGCGGCGGTATCACTCTGGCTTGGAGCCTATAGAGTGAGCTAGCCCTGAGATCTGAGGAGCAACCATTGGCAAGTAAGCCTTTGGGAAAGTCTGGCACAGGAACAGGTGGGAAAAGGGGCTCAATAAGCCTGTTAAAGAGCTCCCTTGCCTCTCCATTTTGGACAAGTCAGGAATTCTATTTCACATTAAAATAAAGTTTTGTTTAATAAACACTAGCCAGCAGATATGTGTTGGAGAAGGGGAAAAAAAATTTCTGCCTACTAACAAGGGACCCTCACCCACACTTGAAAGTGAACTAACCGAGAATGCGACTCTGGAACTAGCCCCTGCGCTGTGTTCATTCTCCGCCCTCTAGGGTCCTCTGTGTTTCCTCAGACAGGGCTCTGAGTTATACAAGCCATTTCTTTGCAATTGGACCTCAGTTTCTTGCTTGAATCCATACATCTGTCAAATAATGCTTTACCTCTCTGCTTTTCACATCAAAAAAGTCAAGAGAAATACACAGGATAAAATTATTTTCTTGTCAAAAGCAAGGAAAATTGCCCATCTACCTAGGTCTTAGCATCTGGTCTGAGAAACTATTCCCTGGCTTGTTCTCAAGGCTAAGGACAATGATAATAAAAATTGCTAACATTTATTAAGCACTTACTCAGAGCCAGAAACTGCTAAGTACATTATCTTATTTAATTCCCTAAATGATCCAATGAAATAACATTATCTCCCCTTTACAGATTAGGACCTATGTTCATAGAGGTAGGGTCACCCAGGTGGTGAAGGGCAGAGCTGGACTTACATCTGGGCTGTAGAGAAGGGATCTCCTGCTTCATTTTTCTTTTTCCTTTTTTTTTTTTTTGACTGAGGGATCTCCTGTTTCATTCACCAGCTTCTGCTCAGTAATAGGGACAGGTAATCTGGCCTTAGGGACCAATCAGAAAAGAGACAGGCTCTGTATGCGGGGAAGGATCTGGGAAGGACCACTCTACCAAGCTCTACCAACGCAGGAAGTTCGTCAAGATGAAGCACCCCTTCTTGTTTTTTTGTTTTTTTTTTTTTTTTGAGACAGAGTTTCGCTCTTGTTGCCCAGGCTGGAGTGCAATGGCGTGATCTTGGCTCAATGCAACCTCCGCCTCCCAGGTTCAAGCAATTCTCCTGCCTCAGCCTCCAGAATAGCTGGGATTACAGACATGCACCACCACGCCTGGCTAATTTTGTATTTTTAGTAGAGATGGGGTTTCTCCATGTTGGTCAGGCTGGTCTCGAATTCCCAACCTTAGGTGATCCGCCCACCTCGGCCTCCCAAAGTGCTGGGATTACAGGCGTGAGCCACTGCGCCCAGCCGTCTTTTTTTGAGACAGAGTCTCACTCTGTGACTCAGGCTGGAATACAGTGGCGCAATCTCGGCTCACCACAACCTCTGCCTCCTGGCTTCAAGCAATTCTCCTGCTTCAGCCTCCCGAGTAGCTGGGACTACAGGCGCATGCCACTATGCCCGGCTAATTTTCGTATTTTTAGTAGAGATGGGGTTTCACTATGTTGGTCAGGCTGGTCTCGAACTCCTGACCTCGTGATCTGCCTGCTTCAGCCTCCCAGTGCTGGGATTACAGACGTGAGCCACCGTGTCTGACCTAAAATGAACCCTTCTAAGCCCAAAGACAGTATATAACATCTTTAAGAGAATGGACTGTGGGCTGGGTTCCCTAAATTTGAATCCTGCCTCTACTCAATGATCTTCGGCAAGGTCCTTAACTTCTTTGTGCTTCCATTTCCTCATCTGTAAAGTAGGGACAACAGTACCTACTTCTTAGGGTGGTTGTGAAGATTAAGTAAATTCGTACATGTAAAGAGCTTAGCATACAATATAGTGAGGACTCAAGAAATGCTGATCATTATAAGCCCTAGGAACCAAAAAAGACCAGCATCAGCAGGTGGGAGTCAAATAGCCACTCATTTCACCTTGCTTGCTTGCTAGGTATGACAATTTCACCACCCATTTTAATCTCCTGAAAGACTAAGCTTTCATAGAGAATGGTCACTACACATCAGAAACTGTATCTTTGCAACAGTACTTTGTGTTGTCAAATTACTGGTCCAGATCTTACAGTCTACTTAATCTTGCTGGCCTTTTATTTATTTTCAGCACCAAACAGTATCTGGTACCAAAAAGGAGCTTAGTAAGCTCTTGCTGAATGAATGAAAGACTGAATAGAGCCAACTATCGCTGGAGGACCTGGTGCTTAGTACACAGTGGCTCTGGAGGGAGATTTTGTTGTTAGAGCATACATCTATATACCCAATCCATAAAACATGTGGGTTGTCATTTGAACAGTGAACCAAAACAAGGCACTACTGTCAATTTCAGTCACCTGCAAATTTTGATTTCACCAGTTGGAGGCATTAATGGATTCAGGTATTTCTAAGGCACTTTATACTTCTCAGACAACAAAAATCTTCCAGTAGCTGTGGATGACATTTTGTTGAGGGTAGGGAACTCCCCTTGCCAGGAGTCTCCATCAGCATGTGAACTTTGAGATTACTTTTACCTCATGTGTTAAAAAAGCAATGATTTCTTATTCCCACAGGATCATCTATAACTCAGGCAGTACTTTTTCTCAACCTGCACATAGTTAGACGTAAGTGTAAAGTTACCACTGCTAAAGAATGTTAAATGGTTTTAATATCACTGTTGGAGCATAGCCAGTTGTTTCTTTTTCTCTCTTAAAAAAATTATTATTATTTTTCCAAAACCAAAAAGGGTCTATATAGCCAATTGCTTAATAAGAATAGGTAGTCATAGGACAAACCTGTAGGAGAACAATTTACCTATGATTTGATTCCCCAGCTGCTATCATATGCAGGCAACCCAGATATACCAAGCACAGGTATGACACACATACACTGCACCCCTCCCCATTGCTGCCTTTCTCTGGATTTCAGAAAACAGAGACCTGTCAGTGTCTCCTAGGGAAGTAACCTGTAGGGAGTTAGATTAATGAATGGGTAGGATGATGCATCACCTTCAGTAGATGTCCCTTCTTTTTTTTTTTTTTTTGAGACAGAGTCTCGCTCTGTCACCAGGCTGGACTGCAGTGGCACGATCCTGGTTCACTGCAACCTCCGCCTCCCAAGTTCAAATGATTCTCCTGCCTCAGGCTGTCGAGTAGCTGAGAATACAGGCACCCACCACCACGCCCAGCTAATTTTTTGTATTTTAGCAGAGATGGGGTTTCACCACGTTGGCCAGGATGGTCTCCACCTTCTGACCTCGTGATCCACCCGCCTCAGCCTCCCAAAGTGCTGGGATTACAGGCATGAGCCCCAGTGCCCGGCCGTGAATGTCCATTCTTAATTGCCTATTATCTATTAGAGTATCTTCACACATATAATATTTATTCATCTTTTGATTTATTGAGTTATTAAGCTACTCAAGCAAAGGTATCATGAAAGCCACGTGTCTGATTAACCAGGGCTGGTTCCTAAAGCGGTACCATATAGGCCGGGCACGGTGGCTTACACCTGTAATCCTAGCGCTTTGGGAGGCCGAGGCGGGTGGATTGCCTGAACTCAGTTTGAGACCAGCTTGTGTAACATGGTGAAACTCTGTTTCTACTAAAATACAAAAAATTAGCTGGGTGAGGTGATATACACCTATAGTCCCAGCCACTTGTGAGACTGAGGCAGGAGAATTGCTAGAACCCGGGAGGCAGAGGTTGCACTGAGCCAAGATCGCACCACTGCACTCCAGCCTGGGCAACAGAGTGAGACTCCATCTCTTTAAAAAAAAAAAAAAAAAAAAAAAAAGCCGGGCACCGTGGCTCATGCCTGTAATCTCAGCACTTTGGGAGGCTGAGGTGGGAGGATCACGAGGTCAGGAGATCAAGACCATCCTGGCCAACATGGTGAAATCCCATCTCTACTAAAAATACAAAAATTAGCTGGGTGTGGTGGCACGTGCTTGTAATCCCAGCTACTTGGGAGGCTGAAGCAGGAGAATCATTTGAACCAGGGAGTCGGAGGTTGCAGTGAGCCGAGATCATGCCACTGCACTCTAGCCTGGCAACAGAGCGAGATTTGTCTCAAAAAAAAGAGGTGCCATATATATATGTGTGTGTGTGCATATATATATGTACATATATACGTATATATGCATGTATGTATATGTATAGAAAAAGAAGACAGATAGATAATCTTTTTTTTTTTGAGACAGGGTCTTGCTCTGTTGCCCAGGCTGGAGTGGCATGATCTCGGCTCACTGCAACCTCTGCCTCCTGGGTTCAAGTGATTCTCCTGCTTCTGCCTCCCAAGTAGCTGGGATTACAGGTGTGCACCAACACACCCAGATAATTTTTGTATTTTTAGTAGAGACGGGGTTTCACCATGTTGGCCAGGCTGGTCTCGAACTCCTGGCCTAAAGTGATCACCTGACTTAGCCTCCCTAAGTGCTGGAATTATAGGCATGAGACACTGCACCCGGCTAAGAGGTACCATATATTTGAAAGTAAAACCAAAGACATCTCCTCCTTTCTCGGCAGTGTTAGATTAGGCTTAAATTAGACTAAAACCTGCTAAAATCCTTTCCAGCCCAAAGCCATCACTTGGCAAAGTCACACATAGATATTACTAAGTACATTTCAAGAAGTCTTAATGTGAAGCTGCAAAAAGCTAGATATTTGCACTCCAGAATGGCAAATCAAGTCCTTACTCTCCACCTAGAGACACCACAGAGGAGCAAACTCTGGGTCTGGAGGGCTGCTGACTGAACATCTACATTCCCATTTCCATTTTCATCAGCTGCTCTTAGAGACTTCATGATCTCCTTTTGTGACTGCCTGTCAGAAGGACTAGGGTCAGAGTGTTGAGACTCTACCATATGCTCCCATTCCGTTGGCTCAAAACCAATCCTCAAGGATATTCTTTTTTTATTATTTTTTTAAAGACAGGGTTTCACTTCTGTTGCCCAGGTTGGAGGCTAGATAGAGCACAGTAGTGCAATCATGACTCACTGCAGCCTTGACTTCCCAGGCTCAAGCAATCCTCCTACCTCAGCCTCCCTAAGTAGCTGAGATCACAAGCGCACACCACCATGCCCAGCTAATTTTTAAATTTTTTTGTAGAGATGGGGAGGTCTCACTATGTTGCCTAGGCTGGCCTCGAACTCCTGGACTCAAGTGATCCTCCTGTCTCAGCCTCCCAAAGTGTTGAGATTATAGGCATGAGTCATCATGCCCAGTCTCAAGGATTCTTAAGATACTGGGAGGTACAAGAGAAAAATGGAAAGAAAATAACATTTCTGGACAGCAGCTTTGCATCTTTGTCAAAGATCTTCAACGCAAGCTCAGTGTAGCTATACTTTGTACTGAGAAAACGACTGCTGTGCGATCTTCCCATTAAAGCATAGAAAGAGACGAATAGTATCAAAAGGCGGGGAAAAAGTATATGAGCTCTGTGAATAGAACTCACATTGAAAAGTCACAATCACTCTTCATTGTTTTGTGTTTCTTCTAAACACAGTATGGGAGTATCAGGTTATTGGTGGCTGAGAACTGGTACTGTCTATCAGAGTAGTATCTTTATTCACAAAGCAATTTACAGTTTACAAAGGCATTCTTCACAATATCATCTCATTAGATTCTTACAAGCAGGGCATATGGATGGCTGGGATACATGGAGTAGTCTGCCCAAGAATACAGAGCTAATTAGCAACACATACAGTACTAAAAGGCAGTTTTTCTTTACACCATATTGTCTTGGTTTTTAAATTCGAGAGAGTCAGTCAATTTATCACACTTCCCACATCAAAGAGGTAGCTTCTGATGAAAAGATACACACAGTAGAGTCTAAAGAAGTTTGCAGGAAATTGACTCATAGGGAGTCTTTAGAGAGACTGCCACAAAGCCCTTGTTTCTTGATAGCACTGCTAATCCCCCAGACTGGTCTGCTTAAGATGGGCTTTCTGTTCTTAAAACACCTACAATTACTTTAGGTGTTGTGTTTAAGATAAAGAGTGCTGCTAGTAAATGGCTGCTACCAGGAGTTTCAAGAACCATGACGGTAAAATGGACCTGCAGAAAGAGCAAAGCCAGGGGAACAAAAGTAACAGGTTCAAAACAGATATGTCACTTCTCTTAGTATAAAAGATTACTTTTTATAGAAATCCTTTGTAAATCAGGCTCATTCTTTATGGTACAAGGATATGTTATAGTTCAAATATTTTTAAAAACCCACTATTCCCAAAGGCCAAACCAAAATGAGACAGAAGAGGGAAGGAGGAGATGGAGGAAGAAAGAAAGTACAGTGGCTAAGGGAAGTACAAAGAATGCCCTATGTTAACTCTATAGCTCTGCCTGTTGGCCTTCTCCATGTCCTCCATTTTGACTAGCCTTTTTACCCAACAGGATCTGAGTTGCACTTTGAGCATCCAGAAGATAAGGCCTCACTGGGACTTCCAATGAAAACACAATTCCACTACAGTGTCTAATGTAAGGTAGCGGGGCATGAAGACACTGCCCTGTCAGCTGCTACTTCTCATCTTTTCTTGACTAGATGAAAGCACAACAAAACTTTTACTACAATGTTCTTGACAACAAACATTTTAGACTATGACACAAGCAACAACCAGCATCAAGCCAAAATCTTATTTGTGTTCTCTGAAGCAAAACGGCTGACTATTTCATTGAGTCCCAGAGTCCCACCCACTAGGATCACAGCTGGCAGAAGTCAGGGTCTCAAGATGATCTCTGTGGCTGGGCACAATGGATCACACCTGTAACCCCAGCACTTGGGGAGGCCAAGGCAGGTGGATTGCTTGAGCTCAGGAGTTCAAGACCAGCCTGGGCAATATGATAAAACCCTCTACAAAAAATACAAAAATTAGCTGGGCATGGCAGTGTGCGCCTGTTATCCCAGCTACTCTGGGGGCTGAGGTGGGAGGGTTGCTTGAACCTGTGAGGTCGAGGCTGCAGTGAGCCAAACTTGCACCGCTACATTCCAGCCTGGGTGACAAAGTGAGACCCAATCTAAAAAAAAAAAAAAAAAAAAAGAATTCTGCTCTGGAAACACAATACACTCCAAGCCAGACCCTGACATAAGAGAACTTAAACATACATACACATCTACACACACACACACACACACACACACATATATATTTTTTCTTTTTTTGAGACGGATTCTCACTCTGTTGCCCAGGCTGGAGTGCAGTGGTGTGATCTTGGCTCACTGCAAGCTCTGCCTCCCCGGTTCACACCATTCTCCTGCCTCAGCCTCCTGAGTAGCTGGGACTACAGGCACCCATCACTACGCCTGGCTAATTTTTTGTATTTTTAGTACAGACAGGGTTTCACCATGTTAGCCAGGATGGTCTCAGTCTCCTGACCTCATAATACGCCCACCTCAGCCTCCCAAAGTGCTAGCATTACAGGTGTGAGCCACGGCACCTGGCCGAGAACTTAATTATTTTAAAGGTGTCTGGTGCTAAGAATATATTCCACCCATTTCACTACCACTCCTTGTAGGTCTTAAATGCATTTTAAAGTAAGATTCAGATTCTAGAAAATGCCTCTTATCATGATGAAAGAAAATCAGGGATCCATAGTCTTGGAGGTAATTCTATGAACTTAGCTCCAGGAACATAGAAAGAACAGTGCCTACCATGGGATCCACAAGTCTCTCCTATTCTAAGGTTCCATTACATTTGGATTTGTGGCAAAAACAAAGAGGCAAAATATATAAATAAGCAAATAAGTAATCAAAAAAGCCTCAAATCTTTTCTCTCTTTGTGAGAGGACTCTATCATAAAGACTGAGACTGTGAGGCAGACAGGGCACTCAATAAATTCCTTCATCACAGAATCTCTGTAGATTGCTTCTTAAAATTTATAAAGTCCAACTATTAGCACTCAGAACAACTGAAAAACTGAACCACTAAAATGCAATTTTTTTTTTTTTTTTTTTGGAGACAGAGTCTCGCTCTGTTGCCCAGGCTGGAGTGCAGTGGCGCAATCTTGGCTCACTGCAAGCTCCGCCTCCCAGGTTCACGCCATTCTCCTACTTCAGCCTCCCGAGTGGCTGGGATTACAGGCTCCCACAACCACGCCCGGCTAATTTTTTGTCGTTTTTAGTACAGACAGGGTTTCACCGTGTTAGCCAGGATGGTCTTGATCTCCAGACCTCGTGATCTGCCCAACTCGGCCTCCCAAAGTGCTGGGATTACAGGTGTGAGCCACCACACCAGGCCTAAAATGCAAATTAAAAAAAAAACTTTTCAGCTTGTTATAATTTTGTATCTTTTAGAGCAATGTTTCACCTAACATTTATAAAAACCATAGTCAAAATTTCTCTGGTTAACAATTTATTTCTGCAGGCTGGGCGGAGTGGCTCTTGCCTGTAATCCCAGCACTTTGGGAGACCGAGGGGGATGGATCACCTGAGGTCAGGAGTTCGAGACCAGCCTGGCCAACCTGGTGAATGAAACCCTGCCTCTACTACGAGTACAAAATTAGCTGGGCATGGTGATGGGTGCCTCTAATCCCAGCTACTCGGGAGGCTGAGGCAGGAGCATCGCTTGAACCCGTTAGGTAGAGGTTGCAGCGAGCCGAGACTGCGTGATTGCACTCCAGCCTGGGTGAAAAGAATGAGACTCCATCTCAAAAAAAAAAATAATAATATGGCCGGGCGCGGTGGCTCAAGCCTGTAATCCCAGTACTTTGGGAGGCCGAGATGGGCGGATCATGAGGTCAGGAGATCGAGACCATCCTGGCTAACACGGTGAAACCCCGTTCCTACTAAAAAATACAAAAAACTAGCTGGGCGATGTGGCGGGCGCCTATAGTCCCAGCTACTCGGGAGGCTGAGGCAGGAGAATGGCATAAACCTGGGAGGCAGAGTTTGCAGTGAGCTGAGATCTGGCCACTGCACTCCAGCCTGGGCGACAGAGTGAGATTCCGTCCCAAAGAATAATAAAATATAAAATAAAACAAAATAAATAATAATAATAATTTATTTTCACACAAAGATATGACCTAATTCTTGGTGGAAGTAAAATATCACATTTTAACATATTTACTGATAATTCTCAGAATTCCCCTCAGAATTCAGAATTCTATAACCTGTATCTTATTTTTTTCCTCTTTCCTCAGTTGATTCCACTCACATAGCAATGAAATAAAAATATTCACAAAGTAGACTATATACAGAAACAAGATACAGCTTATTCTTTCCTGACAATTAAATCAGTTACCCCTAAAATAATTATGAGGTATGTAGGGCAAGGGTTTCTAGTCCCAGATAAAAGAGAGGCCCTCTCCTATTGCAATCAGAGATATCTCCCACCTGAACACAGAGTGAAGGGCAGCTGATTTACATCATTTCTTTTCTTCTTTTTCTTCTTTTTTTGGGGGGGATGTGGGGGATGGAGTCTTGCTCTGTTGCCCAGGCTGGAGTGCAGTGGCGCGATCTCGGCTCACTGCAAGCTCCACCTCCCAGGTTCATGCCATTCTCCTGTCTCAGCCTCCTGAGTAGCTGGGACTACAGGCGCCCACCACCACGCCCGGCTGATTTTTTTTTTTGTATTTCTAGTAAAGACGGGGTTTCATCGTGTTAGCCAGGATGGTCTCGATCTCTGGACCTCATGATCCGCCCGCCTCGGCCTCCCAAAGTGCCACTGCACCTGGCCTGATTTACATCATTTCTATAACACTTTTATATTCTGAGATGCCTATTGTTGGAGCTTCCTGGCTCTTTTCTTCTGGAAAAAGTAGACTCTAAATTCAACATCAAGGCATGCTTCATTGAATAGGTCTCTAAACTGAATCACTATAGAGAAAAACAAATAGGGAGTTTGTTAAATAAATGTGGAAAATATAAAGCTTCTTAATTTGCTTTGTTTACCAAAGAACATAATAAAATCATTTCTTTTCCTTAAAAACTTAATGGCAGGTGGTGGTGGTGAACAGTCAAGAGAGCAGACTGTGGCCCACAAGACCTAAGATACTGTACAGGCCTCATTGCTGAGCCCATCACAAAGCCTGCACAGTATTCCCCAGGCATCGCCAAAGAACCAGCAACTATTCTTCAGGATCCACCACCCAAAAGAGACACTGGGGCCAGCAGCAGTAGTTCACACCTGTAATCCCAGCACTTGGGGAGGCTGAGGCAGGTGTATCACCTGAGGTCAGGAGTTCAAGACCAGACTGGCCAACATGGCGAAACCCCATTTCTACTAAAAATACAAAAATTACCCGGGCATAGTGTTGGGTGCCTGTAATCCCCACTACTTGGGAGGTTGAGGCAAGAGAATCACCTGAACCCAGGAGGCAGAGGGTGCAATGAGCCGAGATCATGCCACTGCACTCCAGCCTAGGCAACAAGAGCAAAACTCCATCTTAGAAAAAAAAAAAAAAAGAAATTTGCCATGCACGGTGGCTCATGTCTATAATCCCTGCACTTTCGAAGGTCAAGGTGGGAGAACTGCTTGAACACAGGAGCTCAAGACCAGACTAGCTCAGGGAACACAGTGAGACCCTCTATCTCTATTGCTATTAAAACAAAATTTTTTAATGGAAAAAAAATAAAAAGAGACATTATTTCTACTGGCCCTTTATCTATCACCTCCCACCCAAGTACTTTAGCTTCCTCGAATGTTGTTTTTAGCCCCTCTGCCTATAACGTCCTTGTTTAGACTTTCAAAGAGTCTTGCTGACTTGATTTCTGCAGAAATAATGCCTTGAAAATACTGATAAAATACAGAGCCTCTGGACTTCTGTATACATACTGTTCAACTAACATTTTAGGGAGGTGACTACACTCCCCTGCTTTTTTTGAGACACGGCCTTGCTCAGTTGCTCAGGCTAGAGTGCACTGGTGGTGTATGATCATAGCTCATTGCAGTTTTGATCTCCTGAGCTCAAGCAATCATCCCACCTCAGCCTCCTGACAAGCTGGGACGACAGGTGCATGTCAATAAGTCTGGCATTGCTGTATTTATTTTATTTATTTTATGCAGACATGAGGTCTTCCTATGATGCCCAGGCTGGTCTTGAACTCCTGGGCTCAAATGATCCTCCTGCCACAGCCTCCCAAAGGGCTGGGATTACAGGTGTGAGCCACCATGCCCAGCCAATTCTTTTCTTGGGCAGAAAACTATCAACCCAATGCCACTCAGAAGCACCAAGACTAACGATGGAAGCTTTTTGGGAGGCCGAGGTAGAAAGATCACGAGGTCAAGAGATCGAGACCATACTGGCCAACATGGTGAAATCCTGTCTCTACTAAAAATTAAAAAAAAAAAAAAAATTAGCTTGGCATGGTGGCACATGCCTGTAGTCCCAACTACTCGGGAGGCTGAGACAGGAGAATCACTTGAATCCAGGAGGTGGAGGCTGCAGTAAGCCAAGATCGCACCACTGCACTCTAGCCTGGCGACAGAACGAGACTCCTGTCTCCAGAAAAAAAAAAAAAAAGAATGGAAGCTTTGAGTCAGAAAAGGTTCACTGGGATACAAGGTTAGGTCTCTAATCCTTTTTGTTCTACTTATTTTCACAAGCAAATAACACAAAGAAATATCAAACTTCAGCCCCTGATAAAAATGAGGGCTGGCTTCTAACACTGAAGACATGCTATGGTTAAATTAGCCAATATTTAGAAAGCAGCATTTACTGAGCTATAATATCATAGCTGTTACAATACAATAGCTACAATATCTTAACTTTTTTTTTTTTTCCAGCAGATATGCATAGAGTGGGGAATGATTCCCGCACAAAGAAGAAATTTGTGGTAGTCCAGGAGTTTGGGAGAAGACAAAGCCAACAGGTCACTAACTATATCCCTGCTGGAGTTGGGATCATGTGCTACAAAGGCATAGCCCATAGCTAGTCATCAAGAAACTCTCCTGATCAGACTTGTATGTTTTGGTAAGCTATCACAGACGTAACCCTTGGATGCCTTTAAACTCTCACCACCACACCCGGCTAATTTTGTATTTTTTTTTTTTTTTTTTTAGATGGAGTCTCGCTCTGTCGCCCAGGCTGGAGTGCAGTGGTGCGATCTCAGCTCACTGCAAGCTCCGCCTCCTAGGTTTACGCCATTCTCCTGCCTCAGCCTCCTGAGTAGCTGGGACTACAGGCGCCCGCCACCTCACCTGGCTAGTTTTTTGTATTTTTTAGTAGAGACGGGGTTTCACCGTGTTAGCCAGGATGGTCTCGATCTTCTGACCTTGTGATCCGCCTGCCTCGGCCTCCCAAAGTGCTGGGATTACAGGCTTGAGCCACCGCACCCGGCCTAATTTTGTATTTTTAGTAGAGACAGGGTTTCACCACGTTGGCTAGGCTGGTCTCGAACTCTGACCTTAGGTGATCCACCTGCCTCAGCCTCCCAAAGTGCTGGGATTATAGGCGTGAGCCACCGCGCCCGGCCCCTCTGTCTCTGTTTCTTAAAAGAAGCATTTGGCTGGTGAAAATTATATTTAGTATTTTTAAAAATTATTATAAGAATAATGAATGTTTGGAGAAACGAGTTCTGTAACTGGAAAGAATTTGGTTCTCATTCTGGGAAACTAAGAGACTACTAGTAGTCTCCTAATGCCCATTTGCTCTCTTACCTTGGGAGCAAATCCCCGCCTTTTTTTTTTTTTTTTTTTTTTTGAGATGGAGTCTGGCTCTGTTGCCAGGTTGGAGTGCAGTGGCACGACCTTGGCTCACTGCAACCTCCACCTCCCTGGGTTCAACCAATTCTCCTGCCTCAGCCTCCCAAGTAGCTCGGACTACAGGCGCACACCACCATGCCCAGCTAATTTTTGTCTTTTTTTTTTTTTTTTGAGACGGAGTCTCGCGCTGTGTCACCCAGGCTGGAGTGCAGTGGCGCGATCTCGGCTCACTGCAAGCTCCGCCTCCCAGGTTCAGGCCATTCTCCTGCCTCAGCCTCCGAGTAGCTGGGACTACAGGCGCCCGCCACCACGCCCGGCTAGTTTTTTGTATTTTTAGTAGAGACGGGGTTTCACCATGTTAGCCAGGATGGTCTCGATCTCCTGACCTCGTGATCCGCCCGCCTCGGCCTCCCAAAGTGCTGGGATTACAGGCTTGAGCCACCGCGCCCGGCCATTTTTGTCTTTTTTTTAAAGTAGAGTTGGGGTTTCACCATGCTGGCCAGGATGGTCTCCATCTCTTGATCTTGCGATCCGCCCGCCTCGACCTCCCAAAGTGCTGGGATTACAGGTGTGAGCCACCATGCCCAGCCTGGAAAATTAAGAGACTACTAGTAGTCTCCCAACGAGAGAGACTATCTGCTCTCTTTACCTTGGGAGAAAATCCCTGCTTTTTAACTGAGCACATAGCTGCCTAAAATAAAGACATTCTGCAGCCCTCCTTGAAGCTGAAGTGCGGCTATGACTAAATTCTGATCAACTGAACATAACTAGAAGTAATGCTTGAAATGTTCAGAAGTATCCTTTTTTAAAAAAATTTTTGTGGGTACATAGTAGGTGTATGTATTTATGGAGTACAGGAGATGTTTTGATACAGACATGCAACGTGAAATAAGCACATCATGGGGAATAGAGTATCCATCCCCTCATGCATTTATCTTTTGAGTTACAACCAATCGAATCACACTCTGCATTATTTTATTTATTTTTTCTTTTTCTTTGTTATTTTAAAATGTACAATTAAGTCATTTTTGACTATACTCACCCTATTGTGCTATCAAATATTAGGTCTTTTTTTTTTTTATACTTTAAGTTCTAGGGTACATGTGCACAACATGCAGGTTTGTTACATATGTATACATGTGCCATGTTGGTATGCTGCACCCATTAACTCGTCATTCACATTAGGTTTATCTCCTAATGCTATCCCTCCCCACACCACACCCCATAACAGGCCCCAGTGTGTGATGTTCCTCACTCTGTGTCCAAGTGTTCTCATTGTTCAATTCCCACCTATAAGTGAGAACAAGCGCTGTTTGGTTTTCTGTCCTTAGTTTGCTCAGAATGTTGGTTTCCAGCTTCATCCATGTCCCTACAAAGGACATGAACTCATCCTTTTTTATGGCTGCATAGTATTCCATGGTGTATATGTGCCATATTTTCTTAATCCAGTCTATCACCGATGGACATTTGGGTTGATTCCAAGTCTTTGCTATTGTGAATAGTGCTGCAACAAACATAGGTGTGCATGTATCTTTATAGCAGCATGATTTATAATCCTCTGGGGATAAAATCAGTAATGGGATGGCTGGGTCAAATGGTATTTCTAGTTCTAGATCCTTGAGGTATCGCCACACTGTCTTCCACAATGGTTGAACTAATTTACATTCCCACCAATAGTGTAAAAGTGTTCCTATTTCTCCACATTCTCTCTAGCACCTGTTGTTTCCTGACTTTTTAATGATCACCATTCTAATTGGTGTGAGATGGTATCTCATTGTGGTTTTGATTTGCATTTCTCTGATGGTCTTATTCATTCTATTTTTTTAATACCCCTTTACCATTCCCACCTTCCCCCCAGCCCCCTAACTACCCTTCCTGTACTCTGGTAACCATCCTTCTACTCACTACATCCAGGAAGTATCCTTAAAGAGAGGGCCCATTTTCATCCCCCTTCCTTCCCATTGGTTGCTAAATGACACTCAAGTAGCCATCTTGGACAATAAGATAGAAATCACATGTTGAGATGGGGCTACATGGTCGAAAGAACCTGGGTCCCTGATGATGACCAAACCACCATAAGAAAGTCTGGACAGCTCAAACTTCATTTGCATTACAGAGAAATAAATGTGTTTAAGCTGCTCTTATTTTTAGTTTTCTGTCACTCCCAGCTAAATCTAATCCTAACCAATAAAGATGCTTTTGAAAATTACTGGTAAGAGGCAGAAAGAAGTATTTTGCTTAAAATTCATAGACTCGCCGGGTGCGGTGGCTCATGCCTGTAATCCCAGCACTTTGGGAGGCCGAGGCAGGCGGATCACAAGGTCAGGAGATTGAGACCATGGTGAAACCCCGTCTCTACTAAAAATACAAAAAATTAGCCGGGCGCGGTGGTGGGCGTCTGTAGTCCCAGCTACTCAGGAGGCTGAGGCAGGAGAATGGCGTGAACCCGGGAGGTGGAGCTTGCAGTGAGCTGAGATTGCGCCACTGCACTCCGGCCTGGGCGACAGAGCGAGACTCCGTCTCAAAAACAAAACAAAACAAAACAAAAATTCATAGACTATAAAATAAACAGAAAGTTATAGAAAAAAGTAGGTAGTGGAACAAAAGGTATAAGAAATGATAATGAAAAACACCTCATGTTTTTTCTGTAGAGCTCTGTTTGTGTATTTCTAGAGGTCCTACTGTCACTTTACACTTAATGTATCTAAAACAATTATTCTGTCTCCCAAATGCTTTCCTCTTCTACATGCTTTGTATCTGTTCAAGGTACAACCATTCTTTTTTTTTTTTTTTTCTGAGACAAAAACGGTCTCACTCTGTCACCCAGGTTAGAGTGCAGTGGCATGATCATGGCTCACTGCAATCTCGACTTCCTGGGCCCAAGTGATTCTCCTACCTCACCCTCCCCTCACCCCCCTGTAGCTGGGACTACAGGCACATGCCCCCATATCCAGCTTTTTATTTGTAAAATTTTTTATAGAGACAAGGTCCCACTACGTTGCCCCAGTTGGTCTTGAACTCCCGGGCTCAAGCAATCCTCCTGCCGCAGACTCCCAAAGTCTCACTCGTTGCCCATGCTGGAGTACAGTGGTGCATCATGGCTCACTGTACTCTCGACCTCTTGGGTTCAAGAGATCCTTCCACCTCAACCTCTCTAGTAATGGGGACTACAGGGGCACACCACCATGCCTGGATAAATTTATTAAAAAAAAAATTTTTAGGCCGGGCGCGGTGGCTCAAGCCTGTAATCCCAGCACTTTGGGAGGCCGAGATGGGCGGATCACGAGGTCAGGAGATCGAGACCATCCTGGCTAACACGGTGAAACCCCGTCTCTACTAAAAAAAAAAAATACAAAAAACTAGCCGGGCGAGGTGGCGGGCGGCTATAGTCCCAGCTACTCGGGAGGCTGAGGCAGGAGAATGGCGTAAACCCGGGAGGTGGAGCTTGCAGTGAGCTGAGATCCGGCCACTGTACTCCAGCCTGGGCGACAGAGCGAGACTCTGTCTCAAAAAAAAAAAAAAAAAAAAATTTTTATATTGACGAGGTTTTACTATGTTACCCAGGCTGGTCTTGAACTCCTGGGCTCAGGCGATCCTCCTACCTTGGCCTCCCAAGTGTTGAAATTGCCTTTTTTTTTTTTTTTTTGAGCCAGAGTCTCGTTCTGTCGCCCTGGCTAGAGTGCAGTGGCATGATCTCGGCTCCATTGCAACCTCTGCCTCCTGGGTTCAAGTGATTCTTCTGCCTCAGGCTCCAGAGCAGCTGGGACTACAGGTGCATGTCACCACGTCCAGCTAATTTTTGTATTTTTAGTAGAGACGGGGTTTTACCATATTGGCTAGGCTGGTTTCAAACTCCTGACCTCGTGATCCGCCCGCCTTGGCCTCCCAAAGTGCTGGGATTACAGGCGTGAGCCACCGCGCCCAGAATTATTCCTTTAACCATTGAGCAGCCTTTGATTCTGCCCTCTATCTTGTACTTTCCCCTCTGATATCCAGTGTTATCAAATCCTAGAGATTCTTTGTTCAAACTCTTTCAAACCTGATGTCTTCCTTCTACATCTACTCCTAATCCCTAATGCAAGGCATCAACTTCTCACATTTCAACTGCTGCTCTACATCCTAAGGGACGCTTTTCTCTGCAGTTTCTCTTTTTAAGTCTACATACCACCACAAGAAGATGGTATCATTTTGATATTGTTACATTCTTGTAATCCACCATATCATCAAATTAAAGTTTTAAATGCAAGGCCTTAGACAACCTAAACTGACCTATCTTGTACCTTCCAAGTCACTCCATTCACTACATTCCAGAGTAAAAGAACAAGAATCAGACAGAAATTTGAAAGCTAAAATGAACAAACAAGAATATATGGCTAGCTCCATCAAAGGAGAAAGAGTATCTACTAACTGCTATCTCAGAAAATACAGTAGAAACCTAACAGAAATACCAGAGTCTAGCAAATAAGGAGGTCACTCGGGTTGGGGGGTCAAGACTACATTTTTTTTTTTTTTTTTTTTTTTTGAGACGGAGTCTCGCTCTGTTGCCCAGGCTGGAGTGCAGTGGCCGGATCTCAGCTCACTGCAAGCTCCGCCTCCCGGGTTTACGCCATTCTCCTGCCTCAGCCTCCCGAGTAGCTGGGACTACAGGCGCCCGCCACCTCGCCCGGCTAGTTTTTTGTATTTTTAGTAGAGACGGGGTTTCACCATGTTAGCCAGGATGGTCTCGATCTCCTGACCTTGTGATCCGCCCGTCTCGGCCTCCCAAAGTGCTGGGATTACAGACTTGAGCCACCGCGCCCGGCCAAGACTACATTTTACAGAAATTAAAAAGATCACTAGAGCTTATGAAGAAAAAAACAGAGCCAAAACCACTTTATGCAATATGTATTAATCCAATTCACAAATATTTATTTATTTAGCTCATCATATGTTGCCAGGTCGTTTTAACCCTTTTAAGAAAAGAAATAGTACCTGCTTTCATGGACCTTTCAATCTAATGAGGACATCTGTTGACTACCTATTTGCTAGTCATTACCCAGGCATTTTTTCTGGTTTAGCTATTTATTCCTTTATATCATTTATCTCTCATGACTCTAATATTACCCTGAACTACCCAAGCATGTCTAACAATGGAATGCTTCCTTTATTCCAAGTACACAGGAAGAGCCACAAGAAGCATTTTACTAGGAAAAGTGCCTAAGCTAAAGTTCTCTGGTGTTAGAGGGTGCCAGTTGAGCCAGGAAACCTGACAGAAACAAATGCAAACACGTCTCTGGGCTGATGGTCTCTCTGTTTATAGAAAACCCAACATATGCTGCATTGCTCTGCATTCACAGTATACAGGAATGAAGTCAAAGAAAAAAAATGACCACTACCCTATACTTTTTAACTGTAATACATCAGGCACTAGACCATATGAGCACTAACAGACACACAGGCAGAAACAATAAATATACTATTTAATGGTTGACTCTGAACAGGAGAATCTGTAAGGAATGGAAGGAAGAAGACTGCTATTCAACTGTCGACTGCAAATCAAGCCCTTGATATGCTCAAAACCCAAATATTTAAGACTGACACATGTCCACCATACCAAGTGCCTCAAAACACCTGGTCAAAAAACAAAAACAAAAAACAAGTACAAACCCCCAAACCAAACACAGCCCAAGAGAGAATTCAAATGGGCAATGCAAATATCCAAAGGCTTCCAAACCAGAATCAAAACCTGGTTATCCAATGTATGAGTATGCCATGTTTTCAACACTACACCACTCCAACACGGGGCTTACTAGGCTATCCATCTGGGGATAGCTGGTAAAAAGCTGGAAGTTTTAGCATTGTGGCTCTTTGGTATATACCCAAGAGAACTGAAAATGTGTCCACACAAAACCTTGTACATGAATGTGAATAGCATTATTCATAATAAACAAAAGTGGAAACAACCTAAATGTCCACCAATTAATGAACAGACAAAGACAATGTGGCATATCCATACGACGGAATATTATTTAACCCTATAAATGATTTAAGTACTGATTCATATAACATGGATGAACCTTGAAAACATTAGGCTAAGTAAAAGAAGTCAATCACAAAAGACCACAAGGTATATTATTCCGTTTATATGAAATATCCAGAGCAGGCAAATCTATAGAGACAGAAAGCAGACTAGCAGATGCCTGGGGGTAGAGAAGGAAGTAGGAGAAAATAGAGAGTGACTCTTAATGTATATATAGTTTCTTTTTGTTCCCAGAAGTGTTCTGGAATTAGTGGTGACAGCTGCACAATTTTGTGAATATACCAAAAACTACTGAATTGTACACTTGAAAGAGGTAGGTTCTATGTTATGTGGATTATACCTCAATTACAACAAATATAACACAACAAAAAAAGGTAGGGCTGCAAGACTACTGACAAAGAAAAGACATCTGGTTATTTCATTCCTCCCTTTTTGCCCTACTCTGGCCCAGATGAGCACCACTTAAACCTACCCTTCCTACCCCAAGCCTCTTGAGTGAACACTCTGCCTCCAGCTTTTTCTCCTCTAACCATGCACACCACTGCAAAACTCATCCTCCTTATCACATCCTAATTCTTACCCAAAGCTCTAGCTCCCACTTACCATACTATAATGGAAAGTTGGAGGACTCCAGAAGGGAACATCAATTTTCCCAACAAGAAGATGGTCAAAAAGCAAACTGACCACCCAGGAATGAATAAACTTTTAGGGATGTGAATGAAATAATCAAATCATCAAATGCCTACCCATGCAAATTTTTTTTTTTTTTTTGGTGAGACAAGGTCTCGCTCTGTCAACCAGGCTGGAGTGCTCTGCTCACTGCTTCCCAGGTACAATCTCCCACCTCAGCTTCCCCAATAGCTGGGACTACAGATGCATGCCACCACGCCTGGCTAATTTTTGTATTTTTCGGTAGATACGGGGATTCACCATGTTGGTCAGGCTGGTCTCAAACTCCCGACCTCAGGTGATCTGCCTGCCTTGGCCTCCCGAAGTCATATATATATATCGATATATATATATCGATATATATATGTATTTTTTTAAGAGATGAAGTCTTGGCCAGGCGCGGTGCCTCGCACCTGCCTAATCCCAGCACTTTGGGAGGACGAGGTGGGTGGATCGCCTGAGGTCAGGAGTTTGAGACTAGCCTGGCCAACATAGCAAAACTCTGGCTCTACCAAAAATACAAAAAACTAGCCAGATGTAGTGGTGCACGCCTGTAGTCCCAGTTATTTGGGAGGCTGAGGCAGGAAAATGGCTTGAACCCATGAAGCAGAGGTTGCAGTGAGCTGAGATCGTGCCACTGCACTCCAGCCTGGCAACTGGGCGAAATTCCGTCTCCAAAAAAGAAAAAAAAGAAAAAAAAGGCTGGGCATGGTGGCTCACGCCTATAATCCTAGAACTTTGGGAGACCAAGGTGGGTTGATCACTTGAGGTCAGGGATTCGAGACCAGCCTGGTCAACATGTTGAAACCTTGTCTCTACTAAAAATACAAAAATTAGCCGGGTGTGGTGGCAGGTGCCTGTAATCCCAGCTACTCGGAAGGCTGAGGTAGGAGAATCGCTTGAACCCAGGAGGCGGAGGCTGCAGTGAGCCGAGATCATGCCACTGCACTCCAGCCTGGAAGACGGCGAGATTCCGTCTCAAAAAAAAAAAAAGAAAAAGAAAGAGACAAATTCTCCCCCTGTCATCCAAGCTGGAGTATAGTGGTCTGATCTCAGCTCACCGCAACCTCCATCTCCAAGCAGTTCTGCCTCAGCCTCCTCAGAAGCTGGGATTATAGGCACCTGCCACCACACCCAGTTAATTTTTGTATTTCTAGTAGAGATGGGGTTTCACCATGTTGGCCAAAGTTCTATACTTAATCAATTAGTCTTATATATTTAAATGATAAAATAAAATAATGTGGTCTTAATTACTGCAGTACCCCTGATACCTACTCTAGGAGACATATATACAGAGCAGGGGGAATCAATAGCTATTGAATGACTGTATGTAGGAAGCAACCAATGAAAACTTAAACAGTGGGGCACAGTGGTTCACGTCTATATTCCCATCACTTTGGGAGACGGAAGCAGCAGGATGGCTTAAGGCCAGGAGTTCCCAACCAGCCTGGGCAACATAGTGAGACCCTGTCTCTAAAAAAAAAAAAAATTAAACTTGTATATACATATATAAAAGGTTAAACTTCTAGGTGGCAGACAGAAGATACACAGAAAATCCAAGAAGCACATTAACAGGTAGGTATATATTAACAGGAATAAGTGCATATACCTATTCGCCAAGAGAAATAACAACCCTGTGGTGTTTTGTTTTCTTTTTTGAGATGGAGTCTCACTCTTTTGCCCAGGCTGGAGTGCAGTGGTATAATCTCAGCTCACTGCAACCTCTACCTCCCGGGTTCAATTGATTATCCTGCCTCAGCCTCCTGTGTAGCTGGGATTACAGGTGCCGTCACCACACCTGGCTGATTTTTATACTTTTAGTAGAGACAGGGTTTCATCATGTAGCCAGGCTGGTCTTGAACTCCTGACCTCAGGTGATCTGCCCGCCTCCGCCTCCCAAAGTACTGGGATTACAGGCATGGGCCACTGCGCCTGGCTGAGATATAACAACTTTGAAAAAATATCATTTGAAATAGCTCCAAATGGGGGGAAATAAAAGAAAATTCACATGTCCATCTAGAGTGGAATTTGAATAAATTGTAATACATTCTTAGACTGGAAAACTGTTTGTTTCTTTTCTTTTTTTTTTGAGATGGAGTCTTGCTCTGTCACCCAGGATGGAGTGCAGTGGTATGATCTACGGTCACTGCAAGTTCTGTCTCCCAGGTTCACGCCATTCTCCTGCCTCAGCCTCCTGAGTAGCTGAGACCACAGGCGCCCGCCACCAGGCCTGGCTAATTTTTTTTTTTTTTTTTTTTTTT
>NC_037669.1:90178925-90194269 GCF_003255815.1 Theropithecus gelada
TTTTTTTTTTTTTTGAGACGGAGTCTCGCTCTGTCGCCCAGGCTGGAATGCAGTGGCCAGATCTCAGCTCACCGCAAGCTCCGCCTCCCGGGTTTACGCCATTCTCCTGCCTCAGCCTCCCGAGTAGCTGGGACTACAGGCGCGGCCACCTCGCCCGGCTAGTTCTTTGTATTTTTTAGTAGAGACGGGGTTTCACCGTGTTAGCCAGGATGGTCTCGATCTCCTGACCTTGTGATCCACCCGCCTCGGCCTCCCAAAGTGCTGGGATTACAGGCTTGAGCCACTGCGCCCAGCCCAATTTTTTGTATTTTTAGTAGAGACGGGGTTTCACCGTGTTAGCCAGGATGGTCTCGATCTGCTGAACTCGTGATCCACCCACCTCGGCCTCCCAAAGTGCTGGGATTACAGGTGTGAACCACTGTGCGCGGTTGAAAACTGTTTTTTTCATTCGAGTGATGGTTAACCAGGTATATCCAACTTTGGAGTAATTCACTAAGCAATGAAAATGAACACATCGCAGTTACACACAAGATGAATTTCAAAAACAATACTAAGTATAAAAGTCAGGCAAAAGAATACACCCTTTGTGATTCTAATTACATAAGGCTCAAAAGAAAGTCAAAAGACTCTGTGGTATTAGAACTCAGTGACTACCTGTGGGAGGGATGAAAAGGATAAAGACAAGGAGGGGCAGGAGGGGCTTCTGCATATGAAGCAGTGTTCTGTTTTTTCATTTGAGTGGTGGTTAACCAGGTATATCCAACTTTGGAGTAATTCACTAAGCAATAAATACACTTACGACATATTTTTTCTGTATGTATACTTCAATAAAAGGGAGGGGAAATAATTATTTAGAAGGACTGTTCTTTCCATTTGTACACTTCAAAAGTCTGTTTTATTCAAGCTCTTCATGTGCTACATTTACATCATCAATAGAGCCATTTTAGATAACCCAGCAATTTTCTAAACCACATCATTTTAAAATGTCACAGAAGATAAGATATACTACTTTTTGAATCTGTGGATAATGTCATTATGGGGAAGTTTATCTTAAGCCACAAGTACCCTTTGACATAAAATTATGACAAACGATTCTTTCATTGGTCCTGTAAGTGAATTTGAATACTTGTTTTATTAAAAATATCACACCTGGCTGGGCGCAGTGACTCATGCCTGTAATCCCAGCACTTTGGGAAGCTGAGATGGGCGGATCACCCGAAGTCAGGAGTTCAAGACCAGCCTGGCCCACATGGGGAAACCCCATCTCTACAAAAATACAAAAATTAGCCAGGCATGATGGCAGGTGCCTATAATTCCAGCTACTCAAGAGGCTGAGGCTCGAGAATCGCTTGAACTCGGAGGCTGCAGTAAGCTGAGATCGCACCATTGCACAGCCTGGGTGACAGAGCGAGAATTTGTCTCCAAAAAAAAAAAAAAAAAACCACCAAACATGTTATTTGTGAGCATATAATGCCAGAGTAATCACAGCAATTATTAAATTTACCTCCTTTTAAAACACAATATTCTACTAGACCTCTGTAAGCACCCAATACTAGCACGGACTGAGGTCGCTACTTACTGCATCTTTTTCAAATACTTTGTGGCTCAAAAGAAGTAACAGAAATTAGCCAGGTGTGGTGGCGGGCACCTGTAATCTCAGCTACTTGGGATGCTGAAACAGGAGAATAGCTTGAACCCAGGAGGCGGAGGTTGCAGTCAGCCGAGATCATGCCATTGTACTGTAGCCTGGGCAACAAGAGCGAAACTCTGTCTCAAATAAATAAGTAAGAAGTAACTGAGAGAAAACTCCAGAGCAGCAAAGACTTTATAAAAGCAAGAAGAAGAAACAGAAAAAGAAGAAAGGAGGAGGAGGAGAAGGAGGAGGAAGAAGGAGAAAGATTCTGAGGGATAAATTATTGGGAAAACTCATCTCATATTCAGCAAATATACTTATTTTCAACTTTTCAAAAAAATCTTTTTTTTTGAGACAGGGTCTTGCTCTGTCGCCCAGGCTGGAATGTAGTGGCATGCTTATAGCTCACTGCAGCCTCAACCTCTTGGGTTCAAGCTATACTCCCATCTCAGCCTCCCTAGTAGCCAGGAATACAGGTATGTGCCACTGTACCTGGCTAATTTTTGTACTTTTTGTAGAGATGGGGTTTTGCTACATTGCCCAGGCTGGTCTTGAACTCCTGGGCTCAAGTGATCAGCCCACCTCAGCCTCCCAACGTGCTGGGATTACAGGTGTGAGTCACTGCGCCCAGCCCCCAAAATCCCTTATATCCCACATATATTTACCTTAAGACTAGACAGGCTAAGATATCCTATTTTTCATTTTTGGCTGAATAGATACATTAAGAACCAACAAGTCACAAAAGAAATATGAATAACTGATAATCAAACGTAAAACTATTCTGCCTACTAATAACCTAAGGGAGAAAAACTAAATCATTGGCCAGGTGTGGTGGCTCATGCCTGCAATCCCAGCACTTGCTGAAGAAGAAAATAACATGAACATACCAACAGATGCAGAAAAATCATTTGACAAAAATCCAATCCCCTTTCATGATTGAAAAAAAAACCTCTCAGCAAATTAGGATAGAGGGGAACCTCCTCAACTTGATAAACCTGTAGCTAACATCACACGGTGAGAAACTAGATGCTTTCTTCCCCACTAGCATCTGGAACAAGACAAGGATGTAGGACCCAGTACATGGCCCTGTGAAATAAAGCCTAATGAAAAGATGATCCAATAGATTCAAATGTTTCAATCAGTATAAAGAAGGATGTGAGAGGCCGGGCGCGGTGGCTCAAGCCTGTAATCTCGGCACTTTGGGAGGCCGAGACGGGCGGATCATGAGGTCAGGAGATCAAGACCATCCTGGCTAACACGGTGAAACCCGTCTCTACTAAAAAATACAAAAACTAGCCGGGCGAGGTGGCGGGCACCTGTAGTCCCAGCTACTCGGGAGGCTGAGGCAGGAGAATGGTGTGAACCCGGGAGGCGGAGCTTGCAGTGAGCTGAGATCCGGCCACTGTACTCCAGCCTGGGCGGCAGAGCGAGACTCCGTCTCAAAAAAAAAAAAAAAAAAAGAAGGATGTGAGAATCTGCACTTGCATTTTCAATTTTCCCTGGAAAACTATCTGAAATACGAAGAGTTGTTTCTTTTTTTGTTTGTTTTTGAGACAGAGTCTCGCTCTGTTGCCCAGACTGGAGTGCAGTGGCACGATCTCAGCTCACTGCAAGATCTGCCTCCCGGGTTCACGCCATCCTCCTGCCTCAGCCACCCGAGTAGCTGGGACTACAGGCGCCCGCCACCACACCCGGCTAATTTTTTTGTATTTTTAGTAGAAACGGCAGCTCACCAATTTAGCCAGGATGGTCTCGATCTCCCGACCTCGTGATTCGCCCACCTTGGCCTCCTAAAGTGCTGGGATTACAGGCGTGAGCCACTGCGCCCGGCCCAGACATTTACTGAAAGAAGACATACATGCATTCCTGGCCTTATGGCTAAAAATAAATTTTTAAAAGAAGAAAAAAAAATAGCCAAAAAATATATGAGAAAATGTTCAACATTAATAATTATCAGAGAATCACAAATTAAAACCATAAGGAACTGGGTATAGTGCTTCATGCTGGTAATCCCAGCACTTTAGAAACCAAGGTGGGAGGATCACTTGAGCCTAGGAGTTTGAGACCAGCCTGCACAACATAGTGAAACCTCATCTCTACTAAAAATACAAAAATTAACTGGGTGTGGTGGCACATGCCTGTAATCCCAGCTACTCAGGAGGCTGAGGCATGAGAACCGCTTGAACCCGGGAGGCAGAGATTGCAGTGAGCTGAAACTGTACTGCTGCACTCCAGCCTAGGCAACAGAAAGAGACTTTGTCTCAATAAATAAATAAATAAATAAACGAATAAAAATTAAAAAATAAAAATAAAAATAATTTTAAAAAGCTAGGCATGGTGACACACCAGCTACTTGGGAGGCTGAGGTGGGAGACTTGAGTGCAGGAAGTTACGGCTGCAAATGAGCTGGGAACACGCCACTGCACTCTAGCCTGGGTGATGCAGCAAGGCACTGTCTCAAACAAACAATCAAGCAAAACCATAATGAGATGTCACCTCATACCTATTAGCATGGCTACTATAAAAAAGATGAATGGTAACCAGTGTTGGTGAGGATGTGGAGAAAAGAGAACCCTTTACACTGTGAGAACATAAATTAGTAAAGATATTTTGGAAACTGTATGGAGGTTCTTAAAAAAAAAAAAAACTAAAACTAGAATCACCATATGATCTAGCAGTCCCACTTTTGTGTACAGTAAATATCCAATGAAACTGAAATCATTATGTCTGAGAGATACCTGCACTCTCATGTTCACTGCAGTACTATTCACAACAGCCATGATATCCATTCATCCATTGCCCATCAATGAATGAATGGATAATGAAAATGTGATATGTAAGCACAATGAAATACTATTTGGCCTTAAAAAAGAAGGAAATTCTGCCATTTGCGACATGCGGAAAAACAGGAAGGACACTCAGCTAAGTGAAATAAGCTAGGTACAGAAAGACAAATACTTCATGATCTCACATGTGCAATCTAAAAAAATCAAATACTCAGACGGAAGTAGAGAGCAGAATGGTGGTTTACCAGAGGCTGTGGGTAGAGAAGTGGGTGGAGGACAAAGGGAGAATGTTAGTCAAAGAGTACAAAGTTTCAGTCAGACAGGAGGAAGAAGTTTTAGTGATCTATTGCACAGCATGGTGACTAGAGTTAATAACAAAGTATTGTATCTATTTCAAAATTGCTAAAAGAGATTTTAAATGTTCTTACTACAAAGAAATAATATGAGGTGATGGATATGTTAACTGGCCTGATTCAATCATTCTACAATGTACACATGTATCATAACATGGGTACTCCATAAACACATACAATTATCAATTAAAAATAAAATAAAAATTTTGCCAGGTGCAGTGGCTCATGCCTGTAATCCCAGCACTTTGGGAGGTCGAGGCGGGCAGATCGTAAAGTCAGGACTTTGAGACCAGCCTGGTCAATATGGTGGAACCCCGTCTCTACTAAAAATACAAAAATTAGCCAGGTGTGGTGGTGGGTGCCTACAGTCCCAGCTACTTGGGAGGCTGAAGCAGGAGAATTGCTTGAACCTGGGAGGCAAGGGTTGCAGTCAGCTAAGATCATGCCACTGCACTCCAGGCTGGGTAACAGAGCGAGATTCTGTCTCAAAAGAAAAAAAAGGAAAAAAGAAATAAAATAAAAAATTTAAAAATAAAGAAACCATTTTTTTTTTTCAGACAGTCCTGCTCTGTCGGCCAGGCTGGAGTACAGTGGCGTGATCTCGACTCATTGCAACCTCCACCTCCTGGGTTCAAGCAATTCTCGTGCCTCAGTCCCCTCAGTAGCTGGGACTGCAGGCATGCCCCACCATGCCTGGCTAACGTTTGTATTTTTTTTTCATTCATTAATAAACACATACTATCTAGCAGAGAACTTTAAACACTGGAGGTGCTCAGCACTTAACTGTGTTAACAAAAGTTAAAATGAGTTGCTTACTGATATTTCCAATGTGATTCCAAGAGCCCAATCACTATTACACAGTATTCTATATACAGAGCAGTTTCCCTTTACAGCAAAGTGATATTGTATTAAGATAAAACATATGCATCTTTTACTTTGAGTTCAGTCCCTTTAACTATATCAGCATGCAGGACCCAGTAAATGGCCCTGTGAAATAAAGCCTAATGAAAAGATGATCCAATAGATTCAAATGTTTCAATCAGTATAAAGAAGGATGTGAGAATGTGCACTTGCATTTTCAATTTTCCCTGGAAAACTATCTGAAATATGAAGTAAAATCTATTTTGAGAAATTTCAACTCATTTGGTTTTTCTAGTAATTGCTGCCAAATATGTGTAATCTTCTCACTACTACCTCATTCTGCTGGATGATAGACTACCTTAATGATAGTATATTTTAAGAATGTTTATTACCTTTGATTATTATTTAAAGAACTTATTCTGGTCCACATATCAAATAGGTCTTATTCTACAGCTCCTACCCCAAGGGCACAGGCTAAGCTTGTGACTGGCAGTCTGGAGTGCCATGCCGGCACTCTCACTACGCAGCACTCCCACTATATTCCCAAACCCCCTTGCCAATCCTCACTCTGCTGGGATCAGGAATAAGGCAACGAAAGAGATAACTGATTATAAGACAATCCATGGCATCCTTTCTGACTAACCACAACTCTTGTCCCCTTACACCAGTGTTTTTCAACCTCAGCAACAGAGATTTTTGGGCCAGATGATTCTTTGTGTGGAGAGCTGCCCTTTGCATTGTAGGATGTTTAGCAGCATCCCTGGCCTCTATTCACTAGATACCAGTAGCTCCCTCCCCCAGTTGTGACAACCAAAAATGTCTCCAGACATTGCCAAATGTCCGGTGGTTGGGGAGGAGAAGAGCGTGTCAAAAATCACTGCTTGCAACCCCTGTTTAAGAGCCACTGCCTGACGAATAACATTATCAAGGCCAGTCAGGGTAAGTCTGCTTCCCCTTTGCCATGGTTGCTGTTGCTTCTCAGTCTAAAGCTGACTAGCACATAGTCCCTCCTCTTTTTCTATCAGGCATCCAAATGCCTCCTGTCTCACGAAGAACATATTTTTGAGACGGCGTCTCGCTCTGTCACCAGGCTGGAGTGCAGTGGCGAGATCTCGGCTCACTGCAACCTCCACCTCCAGGGTTCAAGTGATTATCATGCCCCAGCCTCTCAAGTAGCTGGGACTACAGACGCGTGCCACCATGCCCAGCTAATTTTTGTATTTTTAGTAGAGATGGGGTTTCACCATGAGGCCAGGGTGGTCTTGATCTCTTGACCTCGTGATCCACTTGCCTCGGCCTCCGAAAGTGCTGGGATTACAGGCGTGAGCCACCGTGTTCAGCCTATTCACTTTTTTTTTTTTAAGACCTATAAAAACCTCACAGTGCCCAGGAGTGGAAGCTTTAGATGTTGCCCTACTTCTTGACCTTCAACCCCAGCACCTGACAAAGCCCAGTGGCAGACCTCTCGGAGACACTGACAAAGTAAATCCCAATCGCCTTCCATATACATCATCTACTCAACCCAGTGGAAATTCACACTACAGCAACCTTTAAGCACCTCCATCCAACCTCAGAGGAAGTGTCTGGTGGGAGGTCAAGTCAAATGATGTTCCTTTTTCAATGAGAAGAGATTGTAACTATTCAAAAATCTGCATTCAAATGTGCTAAAAAGAATCTGGGTGGGCCTGGCACTGTAGCGCACACCTGTAATATCAGCACTTTAGGAGGCCGAGGTGGGTAGATCACCTGATGTCGGGAGTTCAAGAGCAGCCTGACCAACATGGAGAAACCCAGTCTCTACTAAAAAATATAAAGTTAGCTGGGCGTGGTGGTGCATGGCTGTAATCGCAGCTACTTGGGAGGCTGAGGCAGAAGAATCACTTGAACCCGGGAGGGGGAGGCTGCGGTGAGCCGAGATCGCTCCATTGCACTCCAGCCTGGGCAACGAGAGCAAAACTCTGTCTCAAAAAAAAAAAAAAGAAGAAGAATCTAGGTGAAAAGAACACAGGAATTTTTGCAACTTTTTCATAAGTCTGAAATCACTTTTTTAAAAAATTAGAATGGGCCAGGTGTGGTGGCTCACGCCTGTAATCCCAGCACTTTGGGAGGCCAAGGTGGGTGGATCACGAGGTCAGGAGACCTGGGCTCAAGTGATCCTCCCACCTCAGCCTCCTGAGTAGCTGAAACTACAGGCATCAGTCACTGTGACCAGCCCTCCTGATGCATTTTAAGACCATTTTACTCTAACTTTCTGACAAACTGATAGACAATCTTTTTGGGGGACTGGGGTAGGATGGAGGGTGGTAAATGAATCTGTACATTATTTTAGATCTGGACTCATTCCCATTTTGCTGGAACCCTATAAAAAAACTTTTTTTTTTTTTTTTTTAAAGACAGTCTTGCTCTGTTGCCCAGGCTGGAGTGCAGTGGTGCAATCTCAGCTCACTGCAACCTCTACCTCCTGGGTTCAAGCAATTCTCCTGCCTCAGCCTCCCAAGTAGCTGGGACTACAGGAACACACCACCATGCCGGGCTAATTTTCGTATTTTTGGTAGACACAGGGTTTCGCCATGTTGGCCAGGCTGGTCTAGAATTCCTAACCTCAGGTGATCTGCCCGCCTCAGCCTCCCAAAGTGCTGGGATTACAGGTGTGAGCCACCCCGCCTGGCCTTAAAAAAAAGTTTCATACTAGATTTAAAGGCTTTTTAAAAAATTGAGATAAAATTCACATACTGTAAAATCCACTGTTTTAAAGTATATACAATTTAATGTATTTTAGTACATGCACAAGCTTGATCAACCACCATCACTATTTAATTCTAGAATATTTTTCTCATCCCAAAAAAGAGTCCCTGTATCAATCAGTTATCATTCTCTATCCTCTCCCGCCACTCCCCCAACTCCCCCGCCACCCTTGTGCCCAGTAACCACTACTCTACATTCTGTGATACGTCACCTTTTCTCCTACATGTTTTCCTTTGGAAATAGCATTTACAAAGATTAATCACAAATTTCACTTGACCACAGATTTTGGTAATATATACATCATTAGTACACAAAATTGGCATCACAAATCTCACCATGTGAGATTAAAACTAATTATTCTGGCTGGGCACCATTGTTCATGCCTGTAATCTCAGCACTTTGGGAGGCCGAGGCAGGTGGATCACCCGAGGTCAGGAGTTCAAGAGCAGCCTGGCCAACACAGTGAAACCCTTGTCGCTACTGAAAATACAAAAATTAGCCAGGTGTGGTGGCGTGCCTGTAATTCCAGCTACTTGGGAGGCAGAGGCAGGAAAATCACTTAAACCCAGGAGGCGGAGGTTGCAGTGAGCCAAGACTGCACCACTGCACTCCAGCCTGGGTAACAAGAGCAAAACTGTCTCAATAAATAAATAAATAAAAATAAAAAATAATTATTCTAGCCTGGGTACAGTGGCTCACACCTGTAATTCCAGCACTTTGTGAGTCTGAGGCAGTACTGCTTGAGTCCAGGATCAAAAGGCCAGCCTGGACAACACAGTAAGATCTCATCTCTACCTCCCCTCCACCCCCTCAAAATTAGCCTGGTGTGGTGGCGCACACCTGTAGTCCCAGCTATTCAGAAGGCTGAGGTGGGGAGGATGGCTTGAGCCCAGGAGGTTGAGGCTGCAGTGAGCCATGATTATGCCACTGCACTCCAGCTTGGGTGACAGAGCAAGACTCTGTCTCAATAAAATAAAATATAAAATAAATATTATTCTAGAAAAACTAATTATCAGTTCATCAATATACTTAACAAGAAATATGCATATAAAATCTATGCACTAGAGGATGAATGACAACACTTTAACACCTGTGGAAAAGGTGACATAAAGATATACTGTAACCTCCAAGTTCAACTTGAATGAAGAAGATGCCTAATAACACTCAATGTCACCTGCAGCCTACAAGAATTTTCTGATAAAAGAACTAACTGCAATGCTACCTGCAAAAACAACAGGCTGTTTACTGTAGGGAGGCAGGTATGGTCATGGTCTTCTAACCTCAAATGGCTGAATGCTTGCGTGCTCATTCCTTAGACACTTTACGACAGGTGCTACCCCAACTCTCTTGCTGTCTATCTAGAAATCCCGAGAGGTCCTGAACAAAAGCACTATGTGAACTGGCTGTCTAAAATCAAGCTGCCACCCAAAGCAGCAATGCCTGCCACCTTCAGCCAACTCTGAACCCCAAGAGGTGGATAAGGAGCCAAGGAAAAAGAGGAGTTGGTACAACCAAGCAGAGTCCAGTGTTAAGAATCACCCTTTACTACAGAGCACTTACCACATGCCAGTTATCAAATTGACCATTTTACAAATAATACATACTCTAACCTCACAACTGCACTATGGCTGGTATTATAATTATCCTTTCATTTTACAGATGAGAAAACTGAGGTTCAGAAGTTACAAAAGAGAGGCCAGGCACAGTGGCTCACACCTGTAATCCCAAAACTTTGAAAGGCCAAGGTAGGCAGATCACCTGAGGTCAGGAGTTCAAGGTCAGCCTGGCCAACATGGTGAAATCCCATCTCTACTAAAATACAAAAATTAGCTGGGTGTGGTGGGGCATGCCCGTAATCCCAGCTACTTGGGAGGCTGAGGCAGGAGAATCGCTTGAACTCAGGAGGTGGAGGTTGCAGTAAGCCCAGATCACACCACTGCACTCCAGCCTGGGCAACAGAGCAAGATCCGCCTCAAAAAAGAAAAACGAAACAAAACAAAACAAAACAAAAAACAGTTACAAAAGAGTCAGGAGGTAATGAAGCTGAAATTCTAAATCTTTCTGTGCTATAAACCCTATACCATCTGAAAGTACAAAAGGTCATAAACCAAAGTTATAATCAAGATCACAAACTGAACCACGCCTTTGTACGACCCTTGAGCCAATGAGATGTGATAACACAGGAGCACAAGGTTAAAATATACAGGTATATTCCTAATTTAGAACAAATTAAGAACTAAACTACTTTAATCCATAGAAATAAACCATGATTTGTGACAAAAATAATTATAAACCCATTGTAGGACATATATCAGAAGGTTCCCTTAAAACTGCCAAATGATAAATGTTTATTTTTCAAATTCGAGAGAATTAAAATGAATTCAGTTTAGAGTACCTCTCATAATTAAAGAGCCTGAGATGTGGCAAATAATGGGCTGGTTATCAGAGCTTAGGGTGTTTTGCTTTGAGAGACAGCATCTCACTCTGTTGCCCAGGCTGGAGTGCAGTGGCACCATCACAGCTCACTGCAACCTTGAACTCCTGGGCACAATCGATCCTCCTACCTCAGCCTCCGGAGTAGCTAGGATTACAGGTGGGGACCACCATACCCAACTAATTTAGAACTTAGGATTTTAAAGCTACAGGCTAGATTTCCTACATGGCCTAACCATACTCCATGTGGTACTGTCTGTCTCCTACTCTTTCTCTTTAGAAAATTTAAGATTCTCATGGCTAGGGGTGGTGGCTTACACCTGTAATCCCAGCACTTTGGGAGGCCGAGGCGGGCAGATCACGAGGTCAGGAGATCTAGACCACCCTCGCTAACATGGTGAAACTCCGTCTCTACTAAAAATACAAAAAAATTAGCCAGGCGTGGTGGCGGGCGCCTATAGTTCCAGCTACTCGGGAGGCTGAGGCAGGAGAATGGTGTGAACCCGGGAAGTGGAGCTTGCAGTGGGCCAAGATTGCGCCACTGCACTCCAGCCTGGGCAACAGAGCCAGACTCCGTCTCAAAAAAAAATAAAAAATAAAAAATAAGATTCTGTCTCGAAGGCTAAGGCAACAGAAACTCTTACTAAGGGCCGGACATGGTAGCTCACTCCTGTAATCCCAGCACTTTGAGAGGCTGAGGTAGGTGGATCACTTTGACTTCAGGAGTTCGAGACCAGCCTACCTTCAACCTACAGATTATTGGTTTTGTTGCTTGGAATGCACACAATTTAAGTACTAAAGTGTTTCAGATAGTATTATGTCTTTACTACCAACTTAAGTTTCCAACAAACTAAGTTCTTCACCAATTTTTTCCATCATGGCCTCACAAATAGCATTCTCATCACTAAAAACATAAGCTTTCTCTGTTGCTCTTTTTTTTTTGAGGCACTATCTCTCATTCTGTCATCCAGGTTGGAGTGCAGTGGCACAATCACGGCTCACTGTAGATTTGACCTCCCAGCCTCAAGCGATCCTCCCACTTCAGCCTTCCAAATGGCAAAACCCTGTGCTACAAAAATACAAAAATTAGCCAGGCACGCATCTACAGCCACAGCTACTCGGGAGGCTGAGGCATGAGAGTGGCTTGAGCCCCAGAAATGGAGGTTGCAGTGAGCCAAAATCGCACCACTGCACTCCAGCCTAGGAGATAGAATGTGACCCTGTCTCAAAAAAAGAAAAAGAAGAAGAAGAAAAAAAAAACCTCCAACTAGGGGAGCGTGGAAGGAGTCCCCTGATAATCAGTATCAATCAACAGGCTAAATGAGAAGTACTGTTGATGGGGAAAAGAGAAAAAAAATCCTCCTAGGCACTGCCACCAAATCCTTTTTGTCATATACTCCATTAAGCCAAGACCAGAGCTGCTGTAACTTAAGACTTTGTTTCAGATGAGAAGTTGTTGTGATAACAACAAAGACACACTCAACGTTCACTCTGTGCCGGCCCCAGTTCTAATCACCTTACATGCATTAACTTATTTAATCCCTAGACGTATGTGAGAGTACATTAAAACACAGAGAGGTTAAGCCACTTGTTCAAGTACACCTTAGAAAGTGATGGAGCGGAAATGCAACCCCCGGTAGTCTGCTTCCAGAATATTATGTTATACTGCTACATTATACTGCTTCAAGTCATTGAGTCTCAATCACTGGGCTGGGTACAGTGGCTCTCACATGTGTAATCCCAGCACTCTGGAAGGCCGAGACGGTGGATCACCTGAGGTCAGGAGTTCAAGACCAGCCTGGCCAACATGGTGAAACTACGTTTCTACTGAAAATACAAAAATTAGCCGGGCATGGTGACACATGCCTGTAATCCCAGCTACTCGGGAGGCTAAGGCAGGAGAATCGCTTGAACCTAGGAGGCAGAGGTTGCAGTGAGCACCTCTGCGCTACAGCCTGGGTGACACAGTGAGACTCCATCTCAAAAAAAAAAAAAAAAAGTCTCAATCAGTGGATATATAGCCAAAATGTGTAATCAAGTCATCAATCCTTAAATTCACTTTTTTTTTTTGAGATAGAGTCTCGCTTTGTTCCCCAAGGTGGAGTACAGTGGCGCGATCTTGGCTCACTGTAAGCTTTGCCTCCCGGGTTCACGCCATTCTCCTGCCTCAGCCTCCCAAGTAGCTGGGACTACAGGCGCCCACCACCATGCCCGGCTAATTTTTTGTATTTTTAGTAGAGACGGGGTTTCACTGTATTAGCTAGGATGGTCTCGATCTCCTGACCTCATGATCCGCCCACCTCGGCCTTCCAAAGTGCTAGGATTACAGATGTGAACCACCATGCCCGGCCTAAATTCACTTTTAATTTTCTTGAATACCCCAACTCTCTTGAGAGCAAGACTCTTCAATAATCCTTGGTTTGTACTCATTAATTGTTTTAATGTTTTTTCTAGTTAGGATATGAACCTATATACTCATTTTAGAATGCAGTTCCCCGTGTTTCTACTACTACTCTACTGAGGGTGATCAGGAAAAAGTACTGAAATTGAAGTTTCCAGGAAGAATGGCATGATTCAAGCCATAAGTTACACAGTTGAGCTCTGGCTAGGAAGCCGGATACTCCTCAATGAAGTGTTTTTGGGGTGACAGTTGTTTAGGTAACACTACAACCTTCAACCTACAGATTGGTTTTGTTGCTTGGAACGCACACAATTTAAGTACTAAAGTGTTTCAGATAGTATTATGTCTTTACTACCAACTTAAGTTTCCAACAAACTAGGTTCTTCACCAATTTTTTCCATCATGGCCCCACAAATAGCATTCTCATCACTAAAAACATAAGCTTTCTCTGTTGCTCTTTTTTTTTTTTTTTTTTTTTTGAGGCACTATCTCTCATTCTGTCATCCAGGTTGAAGTGCAGTGGCACAATCATGGCTCACTGTAGATTTGACCTCCCAGGCTCAAGCGATCCTACCACTTCAGCCTTCCAAATAGCTGGGACAATAGGCATGTGCCACCACACCCAGCTAATTTTTAACGATGTTTTGTAGAGACGAGGTCTCGCTACGTTACCCAGGCCTGGACTCAACTCCTGGGCTCAAGTGATCCTCCTGTCATAGCCTCCAAAAGTGCTGGGAATACAGGTGTGAGACATCACACCTGGCTTCCCCATTGCTCTAATTTTAATCACAAGGACAGACCACATTTGAGATTTGGCTTCCTACACATACCTTCAAAAACACTCTTGTATTTTCAATAACCCAAACTCTCTTAATTTTGTTGATACACACACACACAAAAACACTATTTCATAAAACTTCATGTATTCCATAGCCTTCATTCCTCACACCAGAAAAAGTCAATGTTTAAAGGAATTTTCACATCAGATGATAACAGAACCCTTTTTCTTTGCACTTTAGAAAGACTGATAGTGTCATACAAAAAGGTGAGTAAGGCTGGGCACACTGGCTCATGCTTATAATCCCAGCACTTTGGGAGGTCCAGGTGGGAGGATCACTTGAGGTAAGGAGTTCAAAAGCAGCCTGGGCAACACAGAAAGACCCCATCTTTATGAACAGATTTTTTTCTTTAATTTGTCAAACATGGTGGCAGGCGCCTGTAGTCCAGCTACTCAGAAGGCTGAGGTGAGAGAATTGCTTAAGCCCAGGAGTTTAAAGCTGCAATAAGCTCTCATCGTACCACTGCACTCCCGCCTGAGCAACAAAATAGAACCCTAAGTCTCCAAAAAATAAAAATTTAAAAATAGGCCAGGCATTGTGGCTCACACCTGGAATCCCAGTGCTTTGGGAGGCCGAGATGGGTAAATTGCTTGAGTCCAGGAGTTCAAGATCAGCCTTGGGAATGTGGCAAAACCCTGTCTCTACAAAAAAAAAAAAAAAAAAAAAAAAAAAAATTAGCCAGGTGTGGTGGTGGTAGTTCCAGCTACTAAAGAGAACTGAGTTGGAAGGATCACTTCAGCACAGTAGATTGAAGCTGCAGTGAGCCATGATCGCACCACTACACTCCAGCCTGGGTGACAGAAGGAGACCTTGTCTCCAATAAGATAAGAAAAGAAAAAAGAAAAAAGGATGGGACAGGGCAGGAAAGGAAAGGAGAAGAGAAGAGAAAAAGGAGAGAAAAAAAGAAAAAGGAAAGGAAGGAAAGGAAAGGAAAGGGAAAAGGAAAGGGAAAGGGAAAGGGAAAAGGAAAGGAGAATAAAAATTTCAGAGAAATAAGGCCAGGCGGCCGGGCGCGGTGGCTCAAGCCTGTAATCCCAGCACTTTGGGAGGCCGAGACGGGCGGATCACGAGGTCAGGAGATCGAGACCATCCTGGCTAACACAGTGAAACCCCGTCTCTACTAAAAATACAAAAAACTAGCCGGGCGAGGTGGCGGGCGCCTGTAGTCCGAGCTACTCCGGAGGCTGAGGCAGGAGAATGGCGCAAACCCGGGAGGCGGAGCTTGCAGTGAGCTGAGATCTGGCCACTGCACTCCAGCCCGGGCTACAGAGCAAGACTCCGTCTCAAAAAAAA